>NC_133771.1:4580294-4680149 GCF_003597395.2 Chelonoidis abingdonii | reverse complement strand
CTCTTCTGCAATCTGCACTCTGCTCCAATCCAACCTTTCTCCTTCAACTACCACACCCTGTCTGACTGAAGCAGGTTTACCCAGACGGAGTAGAGTGCTCTAACCTCCCCTCCTCCAAGGACACTAGGGGAGTGATTAAGAACTGGTTCAGAGGCAAGCAATATCGCCCTGAACCTACGCCAGCGAAGAGAAAGCGCGAGACCCAGAGAACAGTACTGGCAATTTGCCACAGTACCTAAGATAAAGCTGGTCCTAATGGCAATAATGACTGTCTTGCTAACGACTAGCTGGACATCCTGGACTCTGTTAATCCAGCCCCTGCTGCTGTGCTCAGCTGATTGGATTTGCCACAGACAACTCGTGCTCAAAGTCTAGTGTACCTGCCACTAGTCATGGCTGATACGTCGAGCTTCCGAGGCAGGCTAGAAGAGCTCCATCAGCCCCACCAGTGAGCTGGGCTGCGGGGGAGAGAGCCCCATGGAGAAGAATCTAAAACAGTGGCTTTCGAATGTCTTTACGGGCGCCCCCTTTCACATGGCAAGCCTCCGAGGGCGACCCCCCCTTATACGTTAAAAACACTTTTTTTATATATATTTAACACCATTATAAATGCTGGGGACAAAGTGGGGTTTGGGGTGGAGCTGACAGCTCGTGACCCCCTGAGGGGTCCTGACCCCCCAGTTTGAGAACCTCTGATCTAAAAGGAAGCCCCCAGCATGATGTGGCGTGAACCAATTTCTACTCAAGCCAGGCTCCCGCTCTGCTGCAGGGAGGGGAAACTACCTCTGTCCTCCTCAAAGGGGTCAGAGTGCATCGCACTAAGCCCCATCACAACCCCTGCTCCCTCACTTGACCCCCAGCGGCTGGGGGGACCCTGTGCAACTCAAATGCGGTTGGGACCCGCTATCTGGTAGCAGTGGGCTCTAGTCTAAGCAGGCGAAGGCCCAACACAAGCCAATGGCTGGGAGTTGAAATGGAAAAGATGCAATGTTTTATTGGTTAGCCATTGGCCATGCCCCGTTTTAGGGAACCAGCCCTTGGAACAGCTTCCCATGGAATACGGTGGATTCTCCATTCCTTGCCGTCTTTGAATCAGGTGTATCAAACAGAGCAGTGTCACTGGGCTTGCAGACTTCCTGTGAATCTTTGGGCTTATCTGCACAGCCCTGGCGTGCACACTACGGGGGAGTGATTTGTGGAGCCCACCTGTGGTGCTGTAACCCCCCGCTGGTGTGTATTGACGTGCTCCTGTTTCAAACAGGACGACATCTCTGCACACTAAGGGCCATTTAGTGCCCACCACATGGGCGAGTTGGAGCACAACATGCTGCTTTGTTCTATAAATCACATGTCCAGGTGCCAACACAGCAAGTCAGCAAACCTCATGGACAGGTGTAGACCCACTTGGTTGTGTTTAAGAGGTGCTGGCAAGGCGTAATGGCAGAAGCAATATGTATCCACAGGAGGACGACTGGCACTGAAGAGTGCTTAGCTACCTGCGGGAACGTAGATACTCCAACCTGGCAAATCAAAGACAAGGAGACATCAAACCGACTGAAGGTAATTATCAGCAGAGTTTCTCCTAGCTAGTTCTGTTTTAATAGCTCTTGCTGACTATACCTTGCTCAAGTGGCAGGGTATCAGATCAGGCCCATCACAGGACATGAATTTGACACCTTTGCTTTAGATCGAGGCTGGATGTGTCTCTGGAAGATGTGCTATAGCCCCACCAGAAATGCTGAGCTTGAAGTAGGAATCACACAGTGAGATCTATGGCCAGTGTACTGCAGCATGTCAGCAGTAGGTGATCATAATGGTCCCTTTTAGCTATAAACTCTATCAGTCTAGGAAATTAGATATGTCTACCCTTGGCCAGTACTAGCAACCAGCACCTCTGCCAGATGAGTCTCTCCCAGGACTTTGGATTCCACCTCTGAGTTCTAACAGCTCTGGGAAGCCAAAGTTCATGTGCCCTTGTGAAGGGGAAACGTAGGATTAATCGAAGCTGTCAAAGCAGAGGAATCCAGTGAGTTATGAGGCAGCTCTGCTAGATGTTTGGAAGGCTCCGCTGCGGACAGATGACTTCAGAGACAGGGTTGTAAATTACAAATGGAAGAGAAAACGAAAGGGACTGGGAAATGAAAACATTATGGCCTTTAAACGTGGGGTCCTCTTCCTGTTTAAGACGATTTCCTGTCTGAGCTGCCCTCTCTCTGTGCTGGGAGGCCCTGAACCCAGCTAGTGCAATCCTGGAAGCACTTAAGATCTGAAATCACATAGGGTTTTGCCTCTTTTTAATAGCCTGAATAGACTCTGAGTAAAAACACAGCACATTTCAATTACCTGCCTAAGGGCAAGAAATGGTCTTAAGTGGGTTCTGCTGATTAGCTGGAGGCCCAACATGTTAGTATTTGCTTTAAAATGGGGGTGGGACAGGATAGGATTTACAACACACCATTGTGTCCAAGCTTTAGCCTTTTAAGAATTCACAGGTGTTACTATCCTGCAGGTTGCAACCACTCATAGCTGCACAGAACCGCTGGAGCTCAAGGTGACTCTCCATTAGCTGTTAGCAGTGTAGGGCTGCTGACACTCAGTGGGGCAGTTCTGATTCCATCCAGTAGAGAGGATGATTTTTTTTTATTTTTTATTAAAATATTGCTAAAGCCAAGTGTATTTAGGCTGTAAACTTTTCTCGGTTCCCTGCTGCCAGCTCTGGATGTAGGGAATGCGAAGGCACAAGAGAAAACAAATTGGGGTGGATGTATTGCCTGGTGCAAGGCAGAAACAAAGAGCCCGCATCTTCATCAAGCCCCAGCCCCTCTGGAGCCTAACCCTGTGGATCTTCCTGCTTCCCTCGGTCAGCTGCTCCTCTGGAGATGGGGCATGGCAGGGATCCGTTTTATATGCGATCAGATGTGCAGTTGATGTCGAAGTGGTGTAGCGGGGTGGAATTCTATGGCCTGTGAGATACAGGTGGTCAGACTCAATCACTGTCTTGACCATCCCCATGCTACATACCTTGTTTGACACCACTGTCTCTGGAGACTACGGCCTTGTTCCCCATTAATCTTCCTCTGAAGACCCTTGTGTGATGGAGTAGGGGCTGTCTGTGTGGGGAATGGGAGAGCAGGGGAGGACTTTAGAGGATGGACGATACCGGAGCCTGTAACCTGAGCTAGGTAAGGGGGGGGGGGGGAAGGTCAACACCTTGGCCCGGGAAGGGAGACAAAGGAAGGGGCTGGGGAGGTAGTTTTCAGTTTGGGTTTGGGGCTGTGTGCGCGGGAATCAGGGTATCCTAGCTAAGATCCAAGCACCCTGAAAGCCCAGAAAGGACTCGATGGAGGGGTCCTGACTGTGCCTGCAAGCTCTGCTGTAACCTGCGTTCCTGTTGTCCAATAAACCTTCTGTTTTACTGGCTGGCTAAAAGTCACTGCGGGGTCCAGGAAGAGGGGTGCAGGGCTGGACTCCCCCACACTCCGTGACACCTTGCCTGTCAATAGCCTAACTCTGTTTTGAGGGCCCTGCAGATCTCTTAAAAAAATGCTGACCGACGACACGTCTCTGACTTCTGGCTTTGCCAAAACACTGAACTTTTACTTAATCAGATGAAACATCATATTAGCATTCAGTATCCCCCCTCCATCTTCCCCTCGGGAAATCTTAGATCACCCTAGCGAGTCTTCCTTTCCCCATCACTGTCTACTTCCCCCCACCATCTCTGTGATCCTTCGCCAACTGATGCCCCTTCCAATTCAACCCACCCCCAAATGTTCCAGCCGAGTTTCCATCCCAAAATCCCAGCCTCCGTCTGTGCATGCACTCATCATGTTCTTTTTGTCTTTGTCCCACAACATACCCTCTCATACAGTTTTGCTTAACAGTCACCCTATGATGCCCTCTGGTTCCATACAATTTCAAGGTTGCATAGTCCCTTCTCCATAGCACCATGATCCCTTCTGGCCTATGAATCTGTAGGCTGGTCTACACTCAACAATCAGATTGACTCTGTGCGATGTCGTTCGATTGACCTAATCCTTGCATACACGTGGCCAAGTTTGCAGAAGAATTCTGTTGACCTAGCTATGACCTCTGGGAGAGGAGGAAAAAACCCTTCTGTTCCTGTACGAAGCGACTGCGCTACAGTGCAACAGCTGCCGCTCCACAGCTGTGGTTTTGTGGTAGCTGTAGTGTAGACATACCTTGTGCTTGGGGCGGAGATGAAATAAACAACCAGAGAGGAGGAGGAGGTGTCCGAGACTCAGCAGTTAGTTTTCATCCTGCCTTATTCTGTCCCCATGTAACTGAGCGCTCTGATTGCTGCAGAGCATGGGAGAGGGGCTGGTTCCCACCATGGAAGGTCTGAGATCTGACGTGGGTCGTCCTCACCTAGCTTGTCCCTCGCTCCACATGTGCTTAATGCAGGGGCCGCTAGATGGAAGCAGAAAACAAAGGTTGCTCAGCAGAGACTTCTGCCTCCCATGCTCTGGAAGTCCCTGGTGCCTGGGACAGCTCCCTGTCCCCTCCCCTGCGGGGGTGTGCGTGTGAGTGTTTCATGTGGAGTCCTGTGGCGCAGAGTCCCTCTGCGGGTTGAGCATGAAAGGTGAGAATTGCTCTGGAGTGGGGCCAGTCCGCTTGACTCATGTTTTGCCAAGAAAACCCCCATGTGATGGCCCAGGTGAGCCTGAAACATCAGACGGCTTGAGCCGCAGAGCATGTAGTGGAGAGGGGTCAAAGGTCACCAAGCGGTGGGAGCAGAAGGTGACTGAACCTACCTCTTACCTGGAACGAGAGAGGCTGTTCTTCCATCCTAGCGCTGAATATCTGACCCAGGCCATCAGGATCCCCTTCGCTGGTGTTCTGCATCCTTCTTGGCCTCCGACTCCTCACCAGACCTGTGTGGTGATCTGCCCCAGCTTTAAAAACATATTGTCGGCTGCCTGTGTAACTGACCCTGCCAGAGCTGGCAGCAGGAGTTGACCATCAGCCTGAATCACTCAGTACTTGAACTAAAAAAACATCTCTACTCGCAAGCAGCTATAGCACACTTTTATCCTTTCCTATGTACCAGCCGCTAGCCTCGCAAACTCCTAGTGCCCCTGCGTCTTTCCAGCTGAGCTCCACTGCTGGGATAAAAGGTCACAAGACAGGATGATTGAGGAGGGGGCTGCACCTGGGCATAAAAGGATCTCATTTGAAATGGTGAATATCAGTTACTATCGCTAACCAACACCCAGCTGGGATGAAATATTCCAGCACTGTTGACGTTTAACGGAGAGAGGAGGTTAAAAACAGATGGCGCCAAAGATCAAAAGTGCTTGGATCGAGGGTTTGGCTTAGGCCAGACAGGCAGGGTCCTGCCAGCATGTTCAAAGCTGGCTCTGAACCTTCCCTCTGTTGGAGAATGTTTGTGCAACACATTTGCTTCATGTCTGTCTACACTGCAATCGAGGCATGTGACTGGAGCTAGTGTAGATGGACTGGAGCTAGGGTGACCAGACAGCAAGTGTGAAAAATCAGGACGGGGGTGGGGGGTAATAGGAGCCTATATAAGAAAAAGACCCAAAAATTGGGACTGTCCCTATAAAATCGGGACACCTGGTCACCCTAACTGGAGCGAGCTTTAATTTCGTTAGCTCAGATACTAAAACAGCAAAGCTGCGGCAGTGTGTTTTCAGTAACGGCTGCACCAGCCCTCCTGGAACCCTGGGTAATGATTCGGGCAGCTAGCCTGCACTGAAGCCAGTGCTGCTGGCACTGCTGCCTGGTGGGGGGCAAGTGGGGCAGTTTTCCCTGGCCCCCACACACCCTGATCTCACCACCTAGATACTTGAGAAATGCAGAGGGGAAACTGAGGCACCCACACAGTATTTAGAGAAAACATTAAGAACGTTCCCACTTTGTCACAACAAGGTAACAGCAGACGGTTCTGGGCAGGGGAGATGGACAGAGATCTCGGCCCACCAGCCTCCTGGCCATCGTCGAGTTTTCTGCAGGCACCAGGCAGAGGAGTTCGAAGGAGGACGATAAGGTGGCTTTGTGGATACAGGGAGCTCCTTCCATCTGTGTGCCGTCCAAAGGAGAGTTAGGCTGGTATCCTAGGCTGAGGGTAGGAATCAATGGTGTGCTAGCGAATGGAAGGATCGGCAGAGCCTGGAAAGTGCAGCTGAGCAGTTGCTGTGTGATGGGAGGCAGACAGGGGAGCCGGGGAGGGAGACATGGTCTAAGTGACAAGCCAAGGAAATGGTCCTTGCAGGAAGATAATCTCATTCGGACGCCACGTAACCATCACCCTCCCACGGCCAACAGAGATCCCAGTGCGAGGCCAATGCCTACGTGATCCCGTTGACTAGCTGAGGCCATTGCTTTGGGTTTCCCAACGATCCGCACCGAAGATACGCTAGGTGCTGCACAGACAGATGGACAGAACAGATGCCATCCGCTGCCAGGGAGATTTCCTACGAGCTAAAGTCATTCCAGTGTATCCCAGACGCCGTCCCAGGCTTCTGTAATCTGCTTGCTTTGCCTTGGCTTTCAGCACGTGAAGATCTGAAATGGGGAGTCGCCTCAAAGGACTCCGGTGGGTGGACCCACAACCCAAGTGTCATGGCCATGGTGGCAGTGGGAGAAGGGCTGCAGCCTGCACACCCGGCCACCTCAATTGTTCCAGGCGCCAAAGTGTCAGGACTGTTCAGCCAGCATCTTCTCAACAGCCCAAACCCATTAGAGCCAGAAGGGCCATGCAGAGCTGGCAGCAAACCAGCAGGAATGATGCAAGATGTTCTGCAAATGCCTCCAAAACAAGCAAGTCCAGGCTGGAGAGTGAGAACGTCCCCGCCCCCCAGCCCTGTTGTGCTTTCCTGAGTGCCAGGGAGACAGGCAGCCACTTCTCTGGCCACGGCCACAGACACCTGCTTCTCACCCCAGAGCAGCTACAGCACCCAGCTCGAAGACCCAGTGGGGGTTGCTGGTCTAGGGTGGGAGCTGAGGGCCGGTGGCGTCTCTCCGTGTAGGGCCTGATTCCTAACCGCCTGGACCACTGAGTCATCCTTCGTACCTGCAATTTATGCCAGGGTCAGCGAGAGGAGCCTCGGGTCCAGGGGAGGCTGGGTGCCAGTCACTGGGATAAGAAGGAGCCATTGGGCTTGAGGGGTATATTTCAAAATCTAGCTAGAAAATTTGGCTCTTGATCCAGGTTCCAGGGTGCATGGAATCTGTGTTTGTTCCCAAGTGATCCCTAGTAAAGCCGAGCGGCCCTTCACTGAGAGATCCTCCCGGGTCCAGCCTATAACATTCCCAGACACTCTGGCTTTTGCATCCTGCCACTGCTGTTCCAGACTGGTCTGGCGCTTTCCCAGAACAACCCTTTTGCAGACCAGGTGATCAAAGTGCTTTACAAACACTGGGAAACTAGTGCATCTCTTCTTCTCCCCCCCTCTGAAATTAGGAATCCTTGTGCCTATTTTACAGATGGGGAAACTGAGGTATGGGGAGGTGAATTTGCTTCCTTGCAGTCACACAGAGACAGGAGTAGGACCCAGGAGTCCTGGCTCCTAACTGTCCTTTCTCTCACCTGCTCAGGTATTCTAGCTGACAGCTAAGGAGCACTCCCCCCTCGCGCTGGGCAGAGCAGGGAGCCCAGCAGCACGTGCTGGTGCTAAGTTCATGGCCAGGCCTCGCTGTACCAGAGCTAACAGGTGATGTGACTGACACCCAGGACAAAGCAACTGCCTCTTAGCAGGGAGGATGGTGGAATGAGCCTGTGAGCCCATCCTTGTCCCTCAGCGTGGGTGGTTCAGTTCAAGGAGTGACTCAAGCCCTCTGGTGCCTCCCTCCCTCCCTTGCAGCTGGTCAGGCTCAGCCCAGGATCACTCAGTGCCAGGCCAGCCGCGTCTGACCGTCTTGCTGGGGTCTCACATGGCCTGGAACGAGAACCAATCATGCGCAGGTCAGCCGCCATTGTACGGGGTCAGCTTTCACTTTCCACTGGTGTTGTTGATGCCTCTGACATGCACAAGTCACTGAGGCCCAGCTTCTCAAAGGAATTTAGGTGCCTAACCCCCATTGATTTCACTCACTACCCCTGAGGATCTGTGCCTCGGTTTCCCCATCTGTAAAATGGGGGGAGGGTATCAGCCCCGCCCTGCTACGCCACCATGCAGGAGAGATGCTGAGGTGCTCAGATGGTAACGGTGATGGGACAATGTAAGTACCGAAGAGAGAGATCATCACTGTGACTGAGCCGGGTTAACCTGAGCTGCTGCTGTGGAGATTTTGCCATCACCAACCCATCGATCCAGCCTCATGTTCCATGAGCAGGAGCCAGAACCTGGAGCTCAACACACCCAGACTGGAGCAAACGCTGGGTCCGGGTTACAGCTGCAGCCCTTGTTTATAGCACAAATCCTGGCACTGCCCTGTGTATCCCCCACACCACACCCACACTCTCAAACTTCTCCCCTTCTTCCTGAGCCTTCGTCTTTCCTCTCAGCTAATGCCCAAGGACCCCATGTGCTAGGCGCTGCACGGACAGAACAACCAGTCAGTCCCTGCCCCCAGGAGCTTCCAATCTAAGTATAATTCCAAGCAACCCAGGAGTCAGTAGACTAGCTCTGCATCTCCATGCAGGCTCCTAGATCCTCACACCTGGTTATGCCATGGCTGGATCCTGCTCTTAAGGTGACCAGACAGCAAATGTGAAAAATCGGGACAGGGAGTGGGGGGTAATAGGAGCCTATATAAGAAAAAGATCCCTAAATGGGGACTGTCCCTATAAAATCAGGACATCTGGTCACTCTACCTGCTCTGCCCAGATTTGTTTAAACACAAAGGCTTTTCTGTGGACAAGGAGCTTTGTATCAAATGAGCAGCATTCAATGGGTCCAGGTGGCTTTTGCCTGAAGGCAACTGTAAGATGATCTGTTCCCTTGTGGGACTTGAACCTGTAAATGCCAAACCAGTATTTGTGCCACTCAGAGATAAAGCGCAGGCTTCAAAAGATCTCAGCGGTACTATGATGGCTCGTTCAGCAGAGACTGAGCTGGGCTATTTGCACCAGGATCAGAACCTCCACGGGGTCTAGGGGTGTTTGGCACCAGGGTTTTCACTGGGTCTGTTGCAGAGAAAAGAGTCATTGCAAAATGTGCTGTGAGACCGATGTTTACATTTTGGGAGGCACTCATGTGGGAGGTTTTGCTGCAGGGCCCAGCTGTGATGCAACACAATGGGGGGACCCTGCTCAGGCTACAGGCCCCAATGTGCCAGGCATGGGACAAACCCAGCGGAAGCGCTCACAACCTACAGCATTTCTGTTCTACGTCACTTTTCTGTAAGGAGTCGCAGTCCTCCCCGAGTTACCAACAGCCACCCAGTGACCGGAGCCTGATGCGTGTTGGCCCTCACGGCAGGGGTCTCAAATTCCCGGCCCATCTGCGGCCCGCAAACCTCCCCAGTATGGCCCCCGGGACTCCAGCAGGTTTGAGGCCGGGTCTCTCCCTTGTCCCCACCTGTCGTCCCTGGGCGCTCCCCCCGCAGGCGAATTACAATGGCCCGGGGCCCCAGCACGTCCACGTCTCTGCCAGCCCCTCCCTGTGGCCCCGGGATGGGGCGGGGCTGTGCCTTCATGCGCTGCCCCCAACCAGAGTGCCTCTGTGGCCAATGGGACACTGCTGGGGCAGTATCTGGGGGCAGCAGCACGAGGAGGACCCCCTGGCCTGCCCCACCTTGGAGCCCCAGGTAAGCGCCATACCGTGAACCCTTCCCAGAGCCTGAACCCACGTACCCCCTCCCGCTCCCAAACTCCCTCCCGGGACCTGCACCCTCCTACATACCCCCTCCCACCCCAAACTCCCTCCCAGAGCCTGCACCCCACCCCCTCTCAACATACCCCCTCCTGCTCCCAAACTCCCTCTCAGAGCCTGCACCCACATAGCCCCTCCCGACCTCAAACTCCCTCTCAGAGCCTGCACCCCACCCGCTCCCCACATACCCCTCCTGCCCCCAGACTCTCTCTCAGAGCCTGCACCCACATACCCCCTCCCACCCCAAACTCCTTCCCAGAGCCTTAGGCAGATGGGGGTGGAGTTGTTTGGGGGGGAGGTTCTGGATGGCATGAGTGACATTATTGGCCTGCTGGGAGGATGTGAGGACTGGCCGTGGCCCTAAGGTAAACTGAGTTTGAGATCCCTGCCTTAGTCCATCCCCAGTAGGCTGGGGCGGGGTCGTCCCCAAGGAGATGTTTTCCATCGGTCTAGTTTAGTTTTTATATATGCCAGGTGATGGGGCTTATCACCTTCCTCCGAGCCCAGCCTGCTGCCATCAGCCAGCCTTCCCAGCACACCCGGCTTCATTTCCCCGCTCACTCCTGGCCGGAGCCCTCCAGGAACACCCAAACCACGCAGTCCCCTCCTTGGGGGCTAGCCCCGTTAGCAGCAGCCGTTCCCCCAGTCCCTGCATTCGGTCCTTGCTTAGCCGAGCGAGGCAGATTTCGCTCCCATCCTTCCCCCGGAGTCAATAGCCTCTTTCATGGAGCGGGCCGGGTTTTTCAGGTGGCCACACATTGAACGCTCATCTTTTAAAGTTACTTTGTCATCAGAAATGCTCGGTGCCAGCGCCGCAGCTGGGAAAATGTTGACATTGGCTCTGGTGGCTTGAAAGAAAACTCTCCAAGTCCCAAGGCTTTGGTGTTCTCTCGGCACTTATCTTGATGTAATCGCCCACCTTCCTGCTGAACTGGTGCCATCAGAGGCACGTTTCAGTAGCAGGCTGACTGAGGGGACAAGGGAGGGCAGGGGGTGAGCCTTTAACCCCATGGACAGGCCCCTGGTTATGGCAAATTGCCCTCTGCTGCCTCTAGTGCTCCGGCTGGAGTAATGCCAGCCTGGAAAGGGGGAGGGTTGTCTAGTGGTTAGAGGAGGGTGCTGGACATCAGGTATTCTGAGTGCTACTCCTACCTTACCTTGTGACTGTGGGTGCTTCCTTCACCGTCTCTGTGCCTCAGTTTCCACACATGTAAAATGGGGATATTACCACATTCAGAGAGGAGGAGGGGCTCTGAGGCTTTGTTCATGCTTGTCATGCATTGTGAGACCCTCCCATGAAATAAAATACATAGGACTGTAGCAAATCTGGACATCATGGATTCTGCCCACTATCATTACTTGGACCATTATGGCAGCAGGATTAGAACCTTCTTGCTCCAAAATCCCATGCTCCTACCACTTGAACTAAAGTAGACTCTCCATTAGATGTTTGCAGTACAGGGCCTATGACACACAGTTCAGCAGTTCTGATTTTTTCCAAAAGCGGGTCAGGGTAACACAGACACCCCAGCTAGTTCTTCATCAGTGATTTAACCTGAGTGTGCCTCTTTAGTTTGCCTGGTATTTCTTCATGAGGTCTAAAAGTCCCCCACATAAGGCACAATAACAGTGTGAAACAGCCAGGTGGAGACTGCTGGAGCAATGCAGGTAGAGGATGTCTGAGTCTCATCTCCCAGCAAGTGGGCACAGAGATCAGGAGACAAGGGGTTAATCTGGTGGGGGTTGGAGAGCTCTCACCCCCATTACACAGGTTGCACTGGGAATATCTCTCACCCCTTCTCACTTGGTTTGGCCGGAGAGCGGCTCTTGCGTGCCGCGCTTGGCATCCAGCGATAACACGAGTGATAAACGTTACCAGCCGCTCTCTTGGCTCCAGGTGAAAGAGGCTCTTGTGCCGAGGAGGAGGTTTGCCTCCCCGCGTATGTAAACAATCATCTGATTATTCCCAGGGTCTCTGGCTCAGGCATATCCTTGCTGAGGAGGGATGGGCCAAGAGCCTGAGCTACGTCTGATTCTCTCATCCTTGCTAAGTGTGTTGGGGTTCAGGGGGTGGCGATTTTGTCACCAGTCTTGCAACACTGGGAGGGTTCCCTCATGTCCCAGCTGCTGGAGTCATGGGCTTAGGTGAGAATCTCAGCTTGCATTACACCAAGAAAAGGAAGTTGCTAGCCCACCTGCCGTGGAGCAACGCTTGGAAACACAAATGGCAGGCAACCCTAAAGGCTCTGGAGCCAGAAGAGAGTGAAGCAGAACCCAACATCGATTATATAAATCTCATGAGTTTTAAAGTCGATCTCGCGATCTTTTGGGCTCTGACTCATGAGTCAGGAACCCCAGAGGCTGGCGGGGCTGGAATTCAGGTGCCAGTCTGGGCCTGCCTCCTGCAGGGCCGGGTTCTGCCCATTGTCATAGGCAGGGCTTGACCCAAAACTGTTGGCAGAGCCTGGAGGCAGCCCTGGGCATATCTGAGCCCAAAGTGGGGGTGGCTGTGATGGAGACTTGGAGCCAGCGCCGGAGGGACCTCTGTGGCTGGAGCCGTTTTTATCCTTCGGTCTGGTACGGCCCTTGACTCCCCAGTGACAGCCCTGAAGCAGCGGCTGCAGAGTGCACATCTGGGCTTGGTTAGTGGATGATACTCAACTTGTCCCAGCCCCTCTTACGCCCCCAGGTCCCTGGCGCCTCGCCTCGCCCTTTCCCTCCCTGCTGACCTGTTGCTGCTGTTGGATACCTGCCAGGCTCTCTGCCAGCCCAGCGGAGGGGCCTGCCCAGCACAGAATCCCAGCCTTGCCTTTAACTCTCGGGGTGCTGCTGGACTCCTGGCGATCGACCCCCACTTCTCTGGACAAAATAACCCAGCTGCATCTTCCTCTTGGCACAGGCACCAGACTGACAGCCCTGCAGATCACTGGCTGCCCCGGAGCAGCTTCCCCCACAGCCCCCCAGATCTGGGATCCAGGCAGAACCCTGCTAGGAGGCAAATCTACAGCCCATTCCTCGCTCCCAGTCGAGATGTCTGTTTGCGAGGGACATGGCTGCTTGGGGGAAGCAGAGCTGAGACTCCACCCGCTCCGATACCAACGCCTTGGGGTCAACAGGAACTGGGGCCAGTTTCAAATCCAACCCTTCATGCCACATCAGGGGCTGCTGGGAGCTGAGCCAGGAGGGAAGACAGCCCCTGGGGCAGGGGGAGCTGAACCCAGGCCTGGAGGCGATCAGGTTTGCATTAAGAACATAGAAATTACTCAGATCTGAGCCTCGTCTGGCCAACAAGCCTGTCTCTGACCTCGGCCAGCACCAGCAGCTTCAGAGGAAAGGCCAAAACCTGCCATATCATCTAGGTCGAACCCGCCACAGAGACCAGCTGACGCAGGAGGCTTTGATCTCTGTTAGCATTACCTGTTCTCTCTAGCCAGCCCGGTTCACCACAGACAGGCCTAAGCCTTCTTTGAACGTCCCACTTGCCACCCTCCAAGCCTCAGCCCAGCTCCTGCAGCCTCAGCTGCTTACAGCGTCGGAGACAGCCCGGACAGCAAGTGTGAAAAACCAGGAGGAAATAGGAGCCTATATAAGAGAAAGCCCGAATACCAGGAGTGTCCCTATAAAATCAGGACATCTGGTCACCCACAGACCAAAGGCCACTAGCCCCATTCCCCCCTCCCCCCCCGATAGTACTTGGCCTCGGCTGGGTATTGCTAATGCATTTGAAACGTTACACTCCCTCCCCCCCAGGTGAACCTCCCGTCAGCTGCCCACGGGAGGCTGCCAAGCCAGGCCCTGCACGTTCTCCCGCGTTAACCTATCGGCTGCCCGGTGTTCTCATCAAGTGGGGTTCAGGCCCTTCCCACCAGAGGGGCTCTTGGCCCCCAACAGAGAGTGTGTTCCCTGGGGTAACCAGAGAGCAACTGTGAAAAAACAGGACATCTGGTCACCCTAGTGTTCCCGGGACATCGGTTCCAGTGGGTGTTTGTGATCCAGGCCCTGCAAGTTGCCGTGGGCTCGAGGAGTTCCTGTGAAAGAGGCTGCCGGCTCCTTTAACAGCTCTCCGAGGTTGTTTGGGGAGAGGAATCGCTTTCCTGTCCCTGCCAGCTGGGCCTTTACCCACCCTGGCGCAACCTGAACCTCTTAAAGGGCAGGCTAGGGTGAATGAAAGGGGCAGGGAGACCTCCTAGGGCTTGGGTACAGGATCAGCTGCTCCTCTTTGGATCCAGCCCTGCAGAGGGACTGTCAGCAAAGGGACTAGAGCGAAGGCCTCTTTTGCTTGTGATTTAGTGGCAGGGCTCTGGTCTGTGCAGGAGATGGCAGAGGGGGCTAGTGTAGAAGGGGCCGTGCTGTGAGACCCGGGTTTTAATCCTAGCTCCACTGTGTCTCAGTTTCCCCATCTGTAAAACAGGGGCCGAGGGTCTTGGGGAAAGGGCAGGAAGCTCTGTTACAGGCTGCAACGTGATGCTATAAATAGGACTGGGTGGGGAGAGGAAGCCAATCTTGCATGAGATCAGAGGGACGAGACTTTGTTAAGTTCTTTTTCAAGGGCAGAATAGAGACCTCCAGGCACAGGATGAATGGACGGATCACGACGCTGGATCATGCATAAAAAGTGCTCCTCCCAAACCTCTCCAATAACCCCACCACCCAACTCCCCTGCCCTGACCCCACCCTGGGTGGGAGCATTGTCTTTCATGGGACTTAAAGGGGAAAAAAAACCTCACGCATGCACACTCTGGAAAGCTGGGGGCTTGTTTGGTCTCTGTGGTTGTTTTTTTAGAAAACCAAACATACCTTTAGCTTGAGGCACCATTGTTGAGAGCAGCAGAAATGCCCAGCTCCTGCACATGACCCCACCCCACCCTCAAAACCCACAGACACACACACTCCCTCGGCTCCCTGTAACAGATCTCCGGAGCAAGCCGACACCCCAGCAACCTCCCCACTCGCCGGGTCATTAAGAGGCTTCTCAGCCTTGGAAGGTGACACCAGCAGGGAAAATCCAGGCTGACTGGGGGTGCCTTTTGCTCCACACGTCCAGAGGACTTGCGCCCTGGGGGAGGAGGGTCCATTGTACGCCCATCTCTCCAGGGCTCTGTGCCTGCCCCCGGCCCATGGCGCTACGAGATCCTGCTGGACGCTGCCCTCCACTGACGTACCCTTCAGGGGGTGACAGAGGAGGAGTCAGTCTCCATGCTGTCTCTGTCCTTGGTCTCTTTGCTGACCCTGAGTTCCCTCCCACTTTCTCCCCCTCCAATTCCCTTTTTCTTGCCATAAAATGTATAACAAATCCGTGGTGATCAGGAGGGATAGAATTAGGTCATCCTGTGCCACAGGCTTCTGCCTGTTGTGATAATAGAGAACCACCATTAGCACTTAGCAGTATAGGGTTTATGACACACACAGGTGAGCTGTTTGGATTCCAACCAGCAGAGGGCAGCGGTACAGTACACACCATCTAGTATACTACAAGTTCAAATGAAAGCAGACCATAGAAACCGATGGGGCTGTTTACAGCTTCCAGTCACACTTCACTTCTGGATTAGTCTGTCCTTAAGAGGCAGTGTGACCTAATGGATAGAGAACTAGGACTAAGGAAACCTGGGTTCTCTTCCCGGCTCTGCTGCTGGGTGACCTTGGACAAGTCATTTCCCCTCCCCGTGCCTCAGTTTCCCCATCTGTGAAATGGGGATCATGACACTGACCTCCTTTGTAAAGCGCTTTAAGATCTGTGGATGAGGAGTGCTATATAAGCGCTGGGTATTATTACATGAGCTCTCACTAATTTGTGTCATTTCTCATCCGTTCTGTGGGGGAAAAAAGAAGTTACACCATCATCATCTTGATAAATAAATAGCAATCTGCTTTACCCACTCATTAGCATCAGCAGACAAGTTGCAAGTGTCCTGGGACCTTTCCGCTGGCTGTTTACTTCTAGTGTCATCAATCCAAAACGCTGGGGAAGGAGCCCCAGCTCAGCAGGGAAAGCAAACAGGTGAATCAATGTGGGTGAGCTCTCTTGGCTCCATGACAGAAGACTGGATCTTCTGAAGAAGTGGGAGATGGGAGACAGGGAAAATGTTATCCCCATTTTATGGGGAAACTGAGGCACACTGTGATGAAAATCAATGTTTTCCAAAGTGATCTCTGATTTTGGGTCAGCCTTCCATTGACTTCAGCTGCAGCTGCGAATGCTCAGCCTCCTCTGAAAACCAGGCTCAAGTTGGGAAACTGAGGCATCCAAACTCTGAGCTCACTTTTGAAACCCCTGGCCCCAGTGACTTGCCACAGGGTTGCCCAGGGAGTCAGTGGCAGAAGCAGGGAGCGAACGCAGGTGTCCTGTCTCCCAGTGCCCTGCTCCAACTCCTAGGCAATACTTTCAGCAAAAAACAACAAAGGAATAAAATGCAGCCTGGGCAGGTTTAATCTGGTGTTCACGATTCAAGAGAGGGGTTTAGAGAAGAGTCACAAGAAGGATCAAAGGATTAGAAAACATCTCTCAGAGCGACAGACTCAAGGAGCTCAGCTGACTTAGCTTAACACAAGAAGGTTAAGAGATGACTTGATTACAGCCTCTAAGGACCTACATGGGGAGCAAATATTTAATCATGGACTCTTCAGTCTAGCAGAGAAAGGTCTAACATGATCCAATGGCTGGAAGTTGAAGCTGGACAAATTTGGACTGGAAACAAGGGGACATTTTTAGCACTGGGAGTAATTAACCACTGGACCAATTTCCCAAGGGTTGTGGTGGATTCTCTGCCCAGCGCTATATGGAAAGACAGACTAGATGATCACAGGGGTTCCTTCTGGCCTTGGGATTGATGAATATTTTTATCATCCAAACCTGGTTTTCCTCGGCAATGGAAAACAAAATCTATGGAAGCAGAAGCCACCAGCTGGCAACTGGTTCAAGGTACTGGCCTTTCATAGCAGCCAGATCCGGCTCCAGCTGCCATCATACAAAGGGGTTGGGTTTATAGCATAGTGACATTCTTTGCAAAATAAAAATTAAAAAGTTGCTTCGGTTTGGGATGGAAGAGGTTTGTTTGAAGGCCGAAGAGCCGCTCAGGTCGTAAGGCAGGATAAGGTTGCTGGTGTCTCAACCTCATGCCACATGCATCCCACAACAGCACATGGTTCAGTACTGGCGGAAAGGTCTGTTTCGAAGATATCCAGGAGCAGGATAACGGTGGGGGCTGCAGGCCAGGCCTGAGGGACAGCAGCAGAGGTACATGCAGGGAGCCCGGGGCTGGACTAGCAGAGGAGCTGCAGTTCAAGGTTTGGAGCCCCAGATGGGCTAACAGGGAATGCTGTGGCTCAGAATTTAAGGTGGCTTTTCAACACTAAGTCACAATTGCAGGGAGTTCCACAGGTACAGCCTGAGGTGCTTTGGCAGAGTCACGAGGGCAGGATTGGAATAAGAGGGGCAGAGATGCCATAGGTCAGGATTGAAGGGCACTGGCATGGAAGAGAATGGCCATCTCACCACTTCTGGGGTGTATCATGGCAGCTGTTTAACAGCCCATAGCAACACTACACAACAGTTTAGGACAGGAAGCTGTAGAAGGGCAGACCTACCGCTGGCGCGCCCCCTCATGGCTGGGTGTAGCATAGCAGGCTCTCCTTCTCTAGTGCCCTCTGCTGACAGTCAGTCTAGGCCCATGGCAATCGGCCTTTTCTCACAACTTGGGCTTCTGGATGGGTTTTAGTCCCACGCCTTCCAGGGTAACAACCAGTCCAACCAACCAGTCCAATAGCCTCACAAAAGATCTTCAGCCCTGACTCTGGGCCCCATGATCCTCATGTCATCCGCATCCCCTGGTTGGGGAGGACCAGGCCCTCCCACTATACGGGGCTCCAGTCCAGATACCCTAGAACCAGCTGCTCCCTCAGACTCTTTGCTGCGGCTTCCCTGGATTTCTGCCTACTATAGCCTGCCCGCAGGCCTCTCCCACAGCTTCTCTAGGTCCAGCCTTTTCTCAAGGCTGGGAAGTGCAGGGCTCTCCCTTGGGATCCCGCAACAAATCCAAATCCGAGAGGCCAACTTTCACCAACTTCTGCTCTCCTCAGGCTTGGCCTTTCATGCCACCTACATTCCCCTAACTCATGCCATGATTGCACCGAGTATCATGTAGCTCCGTCATTTATCACATGTATGCCACCTCCACAGGCGCATGTACTCCCCTTGTGTCACCCTGTTAAACCCAGACTTGAGCCGGGCCGGGCTGAGAGCGAGCTCAGAGCTTGGGCCGAGGGGAGCCGGGCTGGGCCGAGTGCGAGCTCAGAGCTCGGGCTGAGAGGAGCCGGGACAGGCCAAGGGCGAGTTCGGGCCGAGAGGAGCTGGGCCGGGCAGAGGACAAGCTTGGAGTTCGGGCCGAGAGGAGCCAGGAAGGGCCGAGGACGAGCTTGGAGCTTGGGCCGAGAGGAGCCGGGACGGACCGAGGGCGAGCTCGGAGCTCGAGCCCAGAGGAGCCAGGCTGGGCCGAGGGTGAGCTCGGAGCTGGGGCCTAGAGGAGCTGGGACGGGCCGAGGACGACCTCGGAGCTGGGGCCAAGAGGAGCCAGGCCGGGCTGAGGGCGAGCTCGAAGCTCAGGCCGAAAGGAGCCGGGACGGGCTGAGGACGAGCTTGGAGCTCGGGCCAAGAGGAGCCGGGCCAGGCCGAGGGCGAGCTCGGAGCTCAGGCCGAGAGGAGCCAGGATGGGCTGAGAGAGCCCAGAACAATTCCCTAGCAAGTGGATAATAATTGCAAGATGTTTGAAATAACAGATACTAATAAAGGCAGGCCCCAAAGTAATGGCGTTGGGAGACTCATTTTGTCAATTACCCAACCTATTTCGCAGCCCTCTGAGCTATTTCTGTACCAGAGGCCTGGGGCAAAGCCTCCTTTAATCATACAGTGAATCAGAGCATTAGAACAACACTCAGGCTTATAAACTCCATGGCCATCAGAAGTGCCAGGGCATCATTAACCTCCCTAGTGCCGCTTCTCAGCCATCCTGCTGGCAGGCTACGGGCTGCCAAGGCGTATTGCTTCAGCTCACAACACAAACACAGGCAGCTCGCAGGAGGTGCCCTGCTTGGCGACTCCGCTCGCTCCCAGCTGGGCAGTTTCAGACGACTAGAACGTGCCACCGACTTTCTGCACCAGAGCAATCAGAGCTGCCTGGCCTGGTCCTACCCACATCGGCCGAGTCCAAGGGAAGAGTTTGCTGGGCAGTGACAGACTATGATGGTCGCCGTAGAGAGGGTTGGGAGCTCAGGACCAGAGTAGCAGGTTGGGGTTGAGGGACATGGGCAGACCTAGGGGAGGCCCAGGACTGGCCTAGCCAGGGCGGGGTCAGGACTGAGGGGCAGCTGCAGGGGAGCGCTTGCACTGGAATAGCAGGAGGGTCTGCGGATAAGGACAGGAGACTTTGGCATGGTTGGGTGGAGGAGAAAGAGCATTGACTGCAAACCTCACTGGCTCCTAGCTTCACCTTCTTGGAAGCTCTGCTAAAGGGGAAACTGTCTGCATTAGCTTCCCACACAAATGTCCAGCCAGGCAGGTTGGTGGGAACATTTCAGTCCAGCGAGCCATAGTTACATGAAACCATCACCAGAGCCCTGTTTGCTTTGCCTTCCCCACATGACTCAGTCTCTCCGTTCAGCCTGAACTCCGCTGGGTTCACCAGCTGGGAGAGAGCCAGCGTTACAGGAGGAAATCATTGGCTGGAATACAAAGGGCCGCCCTGATCCCAGGGCACTGGCGGGTACAGAAAATCCACCCACAAGGAAGGGTGGAGGGTTGATTGCATGTTTGAGTCCAGCAGCAGACACTGAAAGTTATTTGCCCAGCTAGGCTGTTTGGTGGCCTCTGTGTAATGAGCTCGCAGGCCCTCTGGTTAGCAGTCGGGCCAGGCAGCAAACTCCACTGGTGATGAATCACCTGCTACAGACCCCTGTTATATAAACCACACCGGCCGTGGGGAAGCCCAAGTCTAGAACCCTTATCCTCCAGGGCCCCAGACATCTAGAGCTTGAGCTAAAGAGCAGCTCCCTTAGCTGGGCGCAGCCGCAGGCCTGTTACACACCTTGGTCCCCTGCGGCTCAAACATGTGGTCAGTGCAGCTGAAATGGAAGGGTGGAGCAGCTGGCGTCTCTCCCTGTCTTATTCCCCTAGCTCCTTACCTCTTCCACTGCCAGCGGATCTTTTCTTTGCCACCCCCGCCCCTTCTGCAGCGGGATGGCAGGACGTGGGTTATTTGACTGGCTTAACAAACAGCCCCACAGCCAGGCTTAGGCAATTAGTAATTCTGGGAAGAAAACAGGAAGCAGCATTGCCAACAGCAACAAACAGCCTGGGGAGCTGGATCCCTTGCCCTGCAGGGGAGCAGAGGGGTGTGGAGCGACTGCCTTGCCCATGGGAGTCTGCAAACACCTGGACAAAGGAAAGGAGCCAGGGGGGGAGCCCTTCTCCCCAAGCACCTCTTCTCAAGGTCCGGTCCAGCCCCACATGTACGAGATCTGGCAGCGCCACGCAAATTGTCGTCGCTCCGTCCCTGCTCTTTGCAATGCTCTGAGCGTCTTCCAGCAGCAAAGACGCAGCCTAACCAGTAGGAAAGGGGGCAGGCCAGTGAATGGTGGCCCAGAGCTTCTGGAGGAGTTTTTGAGCTGCAGCGTCTAAGAGACCTGGTCCTGGGACCAAGCACTACGTTGCACCAGGCGCTGTACAAAGACAGAACAAAGAGACAGTCCCTGCCCCCAAAGCTCTGCCAAGCGAAGTACTGAATAAGAGACAATGGATAGAGACACACAGGGGAGTCCAAGGAAACACTGAGATGCTATTGGTCAGCCTGACTGTGGTCTCAGCACACCAGCAGCCGTTGTCAAGGCATCATAGCAAAGGAGGGGTTTGACGGAAGATAGTAGGTAGTTTGGGGGCGGGTTATGGGGAGCACCTCCCACGTGTGAGGGGCAGCAGGGGAGAAAGCACAAGGGGGCTTGTCTGAAAATGTAACATGGGGGTGTTGGAGGGTGGCGCCATGGGTCGAGATTAGGTCCTCTAGTGGCCAAGCTCCTGGACAGGATAAAAGACCTGCTACTGCTGCTAGCTAAGGGACCTGTCCTATAGCTCCAGAGCTAGAGGCCTGGGTCTTTGGAGCTGCTAGGCCAAAGCTACCTGGGGAGGAGCACCCTCAGGTGGGAACAGGGGACACACACAACCTGCTGGATATAGGGAGAGGGGCTGGCCCCTCCGAGAGATCGAGACTCTTAGGGGCAGGGTGACACCTTCAGCTGGGCAAGCTGGAGCCAAGTGACATTCCTGCCTGAGCCTTTGTGGGCAGACTTTCACTAGCAGGCAATGGGGCTTCAACAGGGCACTGAAACAGCCGCAGGCCAAAGAAATGGAGAGGGGCCGAAGAACTATCCAAAGCACAGCTGCACACAGCACAAGCCGTTGGTTGGGAACTGAAGAGCTAGGCAGCCGCCTGGCTTCACCTTTCACATGTATTGGCCTCACTGGTGTAGTGATGTCTCTACTGCCCACTACTGGAGAGAACCAGAACTGCTCCAGTGTGTGTCCCAAGCCCTATACTGCAGACAGCTACTGAGGGAGGATCCAACTCCAGCTTGTGTTGCAGGGGCCTATGGAGCAGGCAGGGCTGAGTTCTGACCTTGCTGTCCCTGTGACATTCAGAGAGGCTGTGGTAAAGTGACAAGTGTGACGGTCCCAGTGGCCCTAAATGAGGGAACCAGCTCCTGCGGAAGGGTTGCTGGTACAGGGCCAGGCAGCATGCACATAACAGAGACGGCGGGTGCTGCAGCCTTTCCATTTGTGTGCTGGGCTCTTGTGGGCTCTTCTGAGCTGAGCAGAGCTATGCCTGGCCAGTAGGTGGGTGGGAGAGCACCAGGAAGGGCGGCTCAGCAGATGCAGGCAGTGACACTGGAGGAGCAGGAGCAGGCAGCGTGGCCCATTGCTTGATAGGTGGCAAAGGCGCCTCTGATTCCATTCAGTGGCATTGTGCTGAGTACGGGAAGGAGGTGTGGGTGGCAGATAAAGAGCCCAGTCAGACAGAGGCGTGGAGGGGGTCCCTGTGCTGGGTGGATCGGGAGTGGGGTAATACGTGTGCTATGGCATTTCCCCTGCTTTAGTAAAAAACAGTCTTCTGCAGAAGGCAGCACTGTGTAATGGTTAGGGAAGAGGAGTGGGGCTCAGGACTCCTGGGTTCTATTCCCAGCTGTGACCTCGGCCCTCCCCCCAGTTCAGTGCAGCCCTGCTGTGTGTGCCTCGGCCCTCCCCCCAGCTCAGTGCAGCCCTGCTGTGTGTGCTCTGTTACTAGTAAGAGCACCGGGAATCGCAGCAGGAGACGGTTGCATTTGCTTCAAAACCTCGATCCTTTGCGCATCGAGGCGTCCCCTGCTATCCGGACTCCGCTCGTCTGCACTCCCCCAGCAGGCTCCTCAGCAGGGCCCTGGGCTTCTCCTTCCCCACGCAGTGGTTTGGCTGCTTTTCCCTGCTCAGCTCCACCCAGCTTTCCATAAAGCTGCTCTTGGCCTCAGCCCAGGCCTTGGGCCCATCCCCAAATGCACCCCAGGCACAGAGCAGATGTTGTCTACTCCCAGAGCCCCCAGCCTCAGTTTCTCTGTTAAGACCTGGTGAAAGCCCCATAGCATCAAGGGCCAGGACATTCCTAAGACGTCCATCAGCCCCCATGTGTGTTCTGTCTGGTCCCACTGAAACACCTGGGCAGGTGCACAGCTGGGTATTCAGGAGTGAAAACAGACCTGTTCTATCCTGCCCCCCGAGCACTTATATCTGTACCAACCCCTCTCTCGTTCTATCTCAGTGGAGTTTGAACCCAGGCCCTTTGAGGCAAACAGCATACGCCTCACCTACCTGAGCTAAAAGGAGCCCCTCTGTGAGCTTGCAGCAGTAGTAGGCTGTTATCCAGTTACATGAGGAAGGACACTGAGCACACACTAAGGTGCCACAGGACTCTTTGTCACTTTTTTCAGGATGGGATGTTCTAAAAGACGTGCTCTAGTTCAAACAGGAAGGATCTCAGGGAAGTTCTCTGGCCTATGTCATACAGGAGATCAGACTAGCTGATCACAGCAGATCCTTCTGGCCTTAGAATCTATGAATAAACCAGACAGTTGAATGTACCTGGAGTTATTCACAGCAGACATGGGCTCAGATACATGGTGATGGGGGTGACACAAGTACCGAGCTGAACCGAGGGCCGACAGCCAGCCCTGGTGACTCAGCGATGCCCTGATCCAGCCACAAGAACCCAACAGCTATGGGTTTCCTTTAACCACATGTGACTTGGCATTTTCTTCACAATCAGAGTTAGGGGTGCCAGGCATCCTGTTTTTGACCAGAACGCCTGGTCGAAAAGGGACCCTGGCGGCTCCAGTCAGCACCACTGTCTGGGCTGCTAAAAGTCCAGCTGGCGGCACAGCAGGGCTAAGGCAGGCTCCCTGCCCCCACCCGGAGCACCAGCTCTGGAGTCCCTTTGTCTGGGAAGCACAGCCAACGGGAGCTGTGGGGGCAGCGCCTGTGGGTGCAGGCAGCGCACAGAGCCCCATGACCCCTCCTCCTAGGAACCGGACGTGGCGGCTGCTTCCAGGAGCTGCACGGAGCCAGGGCAGGCAGGGAGTCTGCCATAGCCCTGCTGCGCCATGAACTGGGAGCCACCTGAGGTACGTGCTGCCAGGCCAGAGCCAGCACCCCAAATCCCCTCCTGCACCCAAACTCCCTCCCAGAGCCCACATCCTGCACCACCTCCTGCACCCAAAACCCCTCATCTGCAGCCCCACCCCACAGCCTGCACCCCTAGCCAGAGCCCTCACCCCCTTCACTCCCCAACCCCCTGACCCAGCCCGGAGCCCCCTCCCGCACCCTGAACCTCTCATTTATGGCCCCACCCCAGAGCCTGCACCCCCAGCCGGACCCCTCACCCCCTCTGCCCCCCAACCCTCTGCCCCAGCCCTGTGAAAATGAGTGAGTGAGTGAGGGTGGAGCAGAGCGAGTGATGGGGGGGGAATGGAGTGAGTGTGGGCGGGGCCTTGGAGAAGGGGCGGGTCCTCAGGGCAAGGGGTGGGGCATAGGCGTTCGGTTTGGTGTCATTAGAAAGTTGGCAACCCTAAGCTGAATGTCTGCACGTCAGGCCCCAAACGGAGCAGCCGTCTCCCCCACAATAGCCCGGCAAAGGAAACTGGATCCTCCCAGCCAGAGCAGCGCCGTCTGGATCCCCACAGCTGGTGGGGTTTACCTTGGCAGGCCGCCTGAGCCTGTGACCCCCTCCCCTGCTCCACCTGCCACCCGCCTTATCCCTTCCCCAACACACACTGAAGCCTGGCCAAGCTGCCCAGAGCTTGAAAGTGCCTGGAAAAGTGAGATCTGGAGGCTTTGCTTACGGAAATGCTCAGCTGCGGGGGTGGGGTGGGGAGGCAGGATTTGCTCTTTTCCTGCCAGGCTGTTTGCATGTGGATCCCTAGACCAGAAGGAGTTTTGGGGGGTTTTGAGCTGCCCCCCTGAGGCAGGGGCTGGCCCTGGTTTCTGATGGGAAGAAGCAAGGAGAAGGACATGGGGACAGGGATACCCTGGCTGCTCCCCCTTCTCCCTCTGAAAGGGACAGCAAGACAGAGGTGCCGGATGGGGACACGGGGTTTTGTTGCCTAGGAGAAACGTTGGTGCATCGCAGCTCCAGGTGGTGGGACAGGGACAGGAGAGCAAGGGCTGCTGAGGTGCATTGGCAGAAATGTTCCCAGGGCTGGTATAGTGGATGTGTGCGTGTGTGTGTGGGGGGTGTTGGACGACTGTGGGTCGGGATTGAGGTGCATTGAGAGAGTTGTGGGAGGGGGGGTAGCCCAGGGCTGGGATAATGGGGGGAGCATAGATCTGGATTGAGGGGCATTGGCAGAGCTGGGGTGGGGAACCTGAGGCTGGCACCATGGGGCAGGGGGGCTCTGGGTCAGGATTGAGGGGCATCGGCAGAGCTGTGTGGGGAGCCCGGGGCTGGCACAGTGGGGCAGGGGGGCTCTGGGTCAGGACTGAGGGGCATCGGCAGAGCTGTGTGGGGAGCCCAGGGCTGGCACAGTAGGCAGGGGGGTTCTGGGTCAGGATTGAGGGGCATCGGCAGAGCTGTGGTGGGGAGCCCAGAACTGGGATAGCACAGAGAAGGGTCTGTAACACAGCTGGTTGGCCACCACAACCCACCAGGCTGGGGACCCTTCTGGAGGTGCCTTTGTGTGGTGATCTCCTCCTGCATTTGCCCTCAATGGCCTCCCACTGCCTGCGCTTCCCAAGCTCGCCCTGCTCTGCAAATATGGCAGCCTGGCCAAGCCAAGCCAAACCATCGACACCATCTGGCTGCACATCCACCTCCACGAGGTTGTTTATCCTCCAGGGCAAGGTGAGGCCAAACGGTAGAAAGCAGGGAGCCCTGTGTCTACCCGGGAGCAGCAAGAGGCTGGGGCTCTGTAGCTTTCCTGATGTACCCTGCTGCTCTTTCCCATAGCGGGTCTCTGCCCCCCTGTGTTCACAGGTGCACCCAGAGTGCAGCCATTGCTGTTTCTCTCCAAGGCCTCCTGGACTCACTCAGCTCAGCGCAAGGTGCTGCCTCTGCATCTGTTCGTTTGTCTCTTACCGAGGTCTCTGCAAGGTGAGTGGATGTGAGGCTCCAGCAACAGGACTCAGAGCAGGGAGGACACCCTGCAAAGGGGACATGGGGTGAACCCGGCCAGCAGGCAGAACTAGAGGAAGTCAGCCGAAGTTCATAGAAATGATTACAGGCCCTAAACGAGAGCAGGGCCTCATTGTGCTAGGCGCTGCACAGACATGAAGGGAGAGATGGCTCCTGCCCCAATGACCTTCCGATCTAAACAGAGATGGGGAAGTCCCACGCAAAGGGAGAACTGGGGATTGAATTCAGATCTCAGCACTGGAGCAGCCTTTCTCGCACTCTGTGTTATTACACACACACAAAGCTATGTTCAAAGAACATTTATTAAAGCTGCAAAGTCAAGCACTCTGAAGATAAAGCATGCCAGAATTAAGGTTGCCTGTGTAGCCCCCTTGTGTGTATGCAGTATGATATAGTCTTTAATTACATGCTCACGTGCTAGGGTTTCCAAATCTCTGAACTTTTCCAGAATCATTCAACCTGAGGCTGACACTCAACATGGAAACTTTTAGCCTAAATGGTTGAAGTTTGACAAAGTTATAAGCAGCTGAAAACTGGGTCTTAGAATGGGAAGTGCTTCCGGACCAGCCCACGCTGTTGTAAAATGGCATGAGCGCCAATGGACATACATGTGTGATAATAACTGTCCGTAGCAGAGCAGTAATGCAGGATCATACAAATGCTTCACACTTATGTGGCCTCTTTAAGCACTTTTCAAACATAAACCCCATCCCTTCTCTCAGAGGTGAGCATCATTGTTCCCCATTTTACAGATGGGGAAACTGAGGCATAAAGAGGGGCTGGGACTCTTGGTTAAGGTTATACAGGAAATCAGTGGCAGAGACGGGAACGGAACCCAGGCGGCCTCCTGACTCTGGCTTTGATGCCCTCCCAATGCCAGTTCCCAGAGATCTGACTCACACCCTGGTGTTCTATACACCAGACAACGTTCCCTCCAAGAGCTATGAATAGTCAGGTGTCCTGGCTGCCAGCACCCGGCTCTGGATACTAGCCAGCCCTGTGCTACTTACCATCCTCTTTCTTCTCCTTCTCAAAAACTAGAGATCAGGGCTAGCTGCTGCCAGGCCCCCAGAGCCTCCAGGAAGCTGGTGAAACAAGCCCATAAATTTTGCTAAGTGGGGTCAGGCGTGGGGAGAGGTGCTGCCAGCCACTTGAAATAAACCAACTCCTCTGCCATGCTGCAGATGGGGAGAGCCATCAAACACAGCTTTTTCCCTGAGCCGTGTATTTCTCTTGGCACCGGCAGCTGTAGCCCCAGATCTCCATGCCAGGGGAACCTGGTACACGGAGTGAAGTTGGCTTGGTGGCAGAGAGGGGAGGGATGGCTGCCAGCAGACACCATCTGTTCCACTTAGAGAGTGAGGAAAACAACTCACGCCCACCTGCCTACCCTGGCATTTCTATGATAGGGGCCTGAGCTGCGACAGCCAGCTGGGATTTTAACCACTGCTCTGAGCAGGGTTCTAGATCGATCAGTGTCATTATCCCCAGGTTACAGATGGGGAAACTGAGGCACAGAGCAGTGACATGACTTGCCAGAGGTCACCCAGCCAGCCAATGGCACAGTTCGATCTAGAAACCCATGTGTCCGGGGTTCTATCCGCTAGGCCACACTGCCTTAGCCTAGGTGACAAGGTTGTCATGGTGTGGAGCACCTCATCTACACCAGGACCCTCTTCATTGACCTGAGTTCTGCACGCCTCTATGTCAGCATATCTAGACCGAAGGTCTGATTCAGTTCCTGTTGAAATCAAAGGGAATCCTTTCTCTGACGTCTCATACACTGCCAGCCAAAGAGTTCACCACGGGACGCCGTGCTTGGTAGCAGGAGACTTGGCTTCAAGGCCTGGCTCTGTTACAGGCTCCCTCTGCGACCACCCGCGCGCGGGCTAGTCCCTTGGAAGTGAGGAGGGACCGAGCTGTGAAGCTCTGCCAGCTAACCCCTCTAACGTCTATGCAGTGATAGGGCTGTAGAAGCGCTCATACCAGGAGAGCTGATGTTGGTTCTCCTGACTGGCACAAGCTATCCCGGGATTCTCGTACCCACGCTAGGGTTTGAAGCAGTCAGTGAGAAATCACACCCCCAAGCAACAGAGCTTTGCTAATAGAACTTCACGTCTGAGTCTCTCTGGGATTCACTTCCCAAACGGGGGTAATCATCATAGCAACGCGGGGCTGGAAGGGACCTCGCGAGGTTGTCTAGTCCAGCCCCCTGTGTTGTGGAAGGACCAAGTAAACCTGGCTCACCTCCCACAGGCGTTTGTCCAGCTTGGTCTTACAAAACCTCCAGTAACAGGGATTGCACAGCCTCCCTGGGAAGCCAGAGCTTAGCTACCCTGAGCGTTAGAGAGTTTTTCCTAATAACTTACGTCTCCTTCTGCAGATAAAGCCCGTTACATCTTTTCCTCCCTTTAGTGGGCAAGGAGAACACTCGATCTCCATCCTTCCTCTGGAACAGCCCTTCATGGATTTGAAGTCTGTTACCAGGTTGCCCCTCAGTTCTCTTTTCTCAAGGCTAAACATGCCCCGTTTCTTCCCTCCTGGGTCAAATTTTCTAAACCTTTGATAGCCAGTTATTTGAGTTATTACTGTGTTACAATTAACTAACATGTTATGTCATATAATCATTGCATGCTAAATGGATATGGTCAATGTTCCATTTTTTACTAAGCTTTGACATTTGGTTTTCCATAATCCATTTGGGATTTCATCACTTATTGGTGAAGATTCACCTTCACTTGTCATCTGTTCTCTATCCTCCCCACCCCAGGAGTCCTTAATTAAGGGAGA
The DNA here is from genome assembly GCF_003597395.2 of Chelonoidis abingdonii. NCBI lineage: Eukaryota > Metazoa > Chordata > Testudines > Testudinidae > Chelonoidis > Chelonoidis abingdonii. The sequence goes on along the minus strand of NC_133771.1, from coordinate 4,651,861 downwards.
GATTCTTTTCAACCTACAAAAGGCATTTGCTCATTTTCTTTTAAGTCATATTTAAGAACAAGGTTTTTCACCTATTACTTTTAACCTTTTGGTAAAATTTGGGAAATAATGCACATACCTTCCTCTGAAGTTCTGGACATCCAGTGGAAAATCCTTCCACAATACACAATCCTTCCACTATGCTCATCTTTCAATGCTAGATGTACTGCTATCTATACAGACTTGACATATGACTCTGTACCTTATATATTCTCAAAATTGTATTATTAGTCCGTGCAGAAAACTATGTTTTGTCTCAAGTCTTATTAATAAATTGTTCTTGTGCTGGTTGATAATTCTGTTTGAGGAAAATGTCTGTTGAAAAGGTTGGGTTTTTAGTCTGGTTTTGTTCATTCTTGTGCCAGGTCACTGTTATCTTTGCATTCGTTCATAACTTGAATTGTAACTTTAATAAAACACGTAAAGCAGACTAGACCTTGTGCTTGTGGATGTCTGTGTGGTCACTACCCTTGGGCTTTATGTGTTCCCACAGGCTCGAAATCTGAAGCAAGTTGCAGAGATGACCATAGGCGCTGACTTCCTCTGTTCCCAGGGGTGGGGGTGCTCGACCCCTGCTTTGCCCCAGGCCTCGTCCCCCACTCCACCCCTTCCCCCAAGCCCTCACCCTTGCCCTGCCTCTTCCCACCACAGCTCTGCCTCAGGCCCCACCCCCACTCCACCCCTTCCCCCCCATCCAGCCTCTACCCACCTCCTCCCCCTTCCTCCCCGCACCTCCTGCACACCCCTGAACAGCTGACTGGCTGCGCGCAGGAGGCACTGATCGGTGGGGCCACCAGTGGGCAGGCAGTGCTGGGGAGGGGGGGAAGCACTGATTCATAGGGGTGTTGAGCACTTGCTATTTTATTTCTATGGGTGCTCCAGCCCCAGTGCCCCCATGGAGTTGGCGCCTATGGAGGTGACTTTCACTCCATTACTCTTAAAATGGTAGCCACTAGAGCCGAACCCATCGTGGTGTAACACCACCTTGCAAAATTCACTTTCCATCAAAGAAAAGGCGGCTCTTTGATCATTTAATCATGGCAAATTCCAAAGGGACGTGGCCTCCTTGGAAATCGAGCGCCGCCTGGATTGATCTCTGGCAAAGAGGCTAGGACTCTTCAGCTTGGAAAAGAAGAGACTAAGGGGGGATATGATAGAGGTTTATAAAATCATGAGTGATGTGGAGAAAGTGGATAAGGAAAAGTTATTTACTTATTCCCATAATACAAGAACTAGGGGTCACCAAATGAAATTAATGGGCAGCAGGTTTAAAACAAATAAAAGGAAATTCTTCTTCACACAGCGCACAGTCAACTTGTGGAACTCCTTACCTGAGGAGGTTGTTGATATGGTGGGACTATAACAGCGTTTAAAGGGGAAACTGGTATAAATTCATCGTGGTTGAAGTCCCATAAATGTGCTATAGCCAGGGATGGGTAAGGAATGGTGTCCCTAGTCTCTGTTTGTCAGAGGTGGAGATGGATGGCAGGAGAAGATCACCTTGATCCATTGCCTTGTTGTGGTTCACTCCCCCTGGGGCATCTGGCATTGGCCATGTCGGTTAGAACAGGGATACTGGGACCTAGCATGACCTTTGGTCTGACCGTACGGGCCGTTCTTATGGTTCTTATGTTGTGTTCTAACTGGGGTTAGGAGCCCTTGTCTGTCTTGTCTATCGAGACTGTAAGTGCTAGACTGTTCTTCCCACAAGTGCATGTACAGCACCTAACCCAAGTTGGTGTCTTGGCTGGGCCACCGCTGCTACTGAAATCAAGATCATAACCGGCTTTGCCTGGGATTTCTATCTTAAAGGACAGCTGCATAGCTGAGATATTGAATCAGTAGGCCTTGATCGCAGAAGGCAACGGCATTTTGGGCTCGTATAAGTAGGACATTAACAGCAGATCGAGGGATGTGATCATTCCCCTCTATTTGACATGGTGAGGCCTCATCTGGAGTACTGTGTCCAGTTTGGGGCCCCACACAACAGAAGGATGTGGAAAAATTGGAAAGTCCAGCAGAGGCAACAAAAATGTTTAGGGGGCTGAGCACATGACTTATGAGGAGAGGCTGAGGAACTGGGATTGTTTTAGTTTGCAGAAGAGAAGAGTGAGGGGGATTTGGTAGCTGCTTTCAACTACCTGAAAGTGGTTCCAAGATGATAGAGCTCAGCTGTTCTCAGTGGTGGCAGGTGACAGAACAAGGAGCAATGGTCTCAATTTGCAGTGGGGGAGGTCTAGGTTGGATATTAGGAAACACTATTTCACTAGGAGGGTGGTGAAGCACTGGACTGGGTTCCCTAGGGAGGTGGTGGAATCTCCTTCCTTAGAGGTTTTTATGGCCTAGCTTGACAAAGCCCAGGCTGGGATGATTTAACTGGGGATAAGTCCTGCTTTGAGCAGGGTGTTGGACTAGATACGTCCTGAGGTCCCTTCCAACCCTGATATTCTATGATTCTATATGATTCTATGATCGTAACAATTGTATATTTAAAACCAAAAGCACCTCTAGACAGCACGGGCAATGGCTACTGTTCTGGACTGGGTCTCAGGAAACCGGACTTCTCTTCCCAGTTCTATTACTGGCCCTGTGACCATAGGGAGGTCATTTTGCCACTCCGTGCCTCAGTTTCCCCATCTGTCAAGTGGGGAGATTGATCCTGGGCTTTCCATGTGTGCTAAAAGCTAAGGATAAAAAGTGCTACAGAGGAGCTAACTACTGTACCTACTCACAGCATTTTGAGTATTAAAACGGAGAGAAATAAAACACTATTAAATAACCCCCCAAACAAAGCCTCATGTGTGGTGCGTCAGTGCCACTAACCCCCTTTCACCAGTGGGGAAACTGAGGCACGGGTTGATTAAGGTCAACATGCCGAAGTTGGCACTTACAGCCATCTTGAGGGAGTTAAATAAGCAGCTTGTCTGGCAGGGCACTGTGTACTCGCAGCTCCCGCTGACTTCAGTCGGGGGTGTGTGTGTCTTGCTCCTTCATCTCTCCTAGTGGCAGCTCAGTCACTTCCCAGCCCCCTCCTTGCCATTCCACGCCCCTCCTGTGACCTGCTTTCACATGGTTCCCCTGCTGGGGGCCCTGGCCAGGACGATGTTATTCCTGTGCATGGGGCATATGCTGTTGCGTGCAGAGACGCCCCATGGCAGGGTGGCTGGAAAGTGTGTGTGTGCGGCGGGAGGCTTCTGCTCCATCACCGAGGAGCTGCTGTCTACGCGCTGGTTCTCTACGCATAAGACATAGGAGCTGCCAGCCTGGATCAGACCCAAGAGCATCTGGTCCAGTAGCCTGTCTCTGAGTTTGTTTGACTCTCACTCGCTCAGACTGGCTAATTTCTGATCCGTCCCCACAGGCCATCCCAAGGATGCAGCATTACCTCCTGAATTTGGCTTTGGTTAGCCCAGTGCTGACACCTGGCCTGTCCCAGCGTCATCATCTCCAGTTATTAATGGAGTCTGTGAGAGCTTCCGGGGCTCCCATTTCCCCTGTTTTCTCTTGGCTTGTAGCATTGGCCCTGCCTTGCTGCTGCCTCCATCGCTGCTAATTTTCTTACTAACCAGGCATTCATGTAATGAGCTCGTTATGGTGTGTGGAACACTGCCCCCTGTCTGCCCCTCCTCCCCCACCAGGAGCCATGGCCCGGCTTCCGACCACTGCTTCCAGGAGGGAGGGGGCAGACGGGGGGGGGGGACTTTGTGAAAAGTTTGGGGATCACTTGTCTAGTGCCACATGGCTCAGTCACTGAACCTCAGATCTGCACTGCAGTTCCCTGCTATTCCGGTGCTGGGTTCCCCCCACACAGCTCTGCCAATGGCCCCCAGCCCTGGTAAGATGTACCTCCTACTAGCCAGCTCTGGGATCCCCGATCCTGTATTCGTTACTGCCCCACTGGGATACAGCAGCCTCCCCGGTCCAGCAGATCAGCGCTCAGGGGGAGATCATGGTTAAGATTTCTCCCACTTTCATTATCAGCAAACACTTCTGTCATAAACAGATAGCTAAGGGTTAATGTCTCTTTTACCTGTAAAGGGTTAAGAAGCTCAGTAAACCTGGCTGACACCTGATCAGAGGACCAATAGGGGGACAAGATACTTTCAAATCTTGGTGGAGGGAAATCTTTGTTTGTGCTTTTTGTTTTGTTCGTTGTTCGCTCTCGAGACTGAGAGGGACGGGACATCATTCCAGGCTTTCCCCATCTTTCTGAATCAGTCTTTCATGTTTTAAAATTGTAAGTGATAGCCAGGCAAGGCGGATTAGTCTTATGTTTGTTTTCTCAACTTGTAAAGGTTTCTTTTGCTCGCAGGATTTTTACCTCTGTTTGCTGTAACTTTGAATCTAAGGCGAGGGGAGAGTCCCTCTGATCTATATAAATCTGAATACCCTGTAAAGAATTTTCCATCCTGATTTTACAGAGATAATTTTTACCTTTTCTTTCTTTAATTAAAAGCTTTCTTTTTAAGAACCTGATTGATTTTTCCTGTTTTAAGATCCAAGGGATTGGGTCTGAACTCACCAGGGATTGGTGGGGGGAAAAGGAGGGGGAAGGTTAATTCCTCTTTGTTTTACGATCCAAGGAGTTGGATTGGTGTGAAGCCTCTCAAGGCAACCCAGGGAGGGGAAAGTCTGGGGGGAGAAAGGGGGGGGGATGGTTAATTTCTCCTTGTTTTAAGACCCAAGGGGTTTGGGTCTTGGGTTCCCCAGGGAAGGTTTTGGGGGAACAGAAAGTGTGCCAGACACTAAATTCTGGCTGGTGGCAGCATACCAGACCTAAGCTAGTAATTAAGCTTAGAAGGGTTCATGCAGGTCCCCACTTCTTGTACTCTAAAGTTAAAAGTGGGGAAAAAGCCTTGACAACTCCAAACTCCCTCAGATGATTTCTCTCCCAGTGAAGGGATTGCGCCATCAGGTAGTTTACATCCCAGATCTGAGCTTCTTTAAAGGAGCGATCCCCACCGATTCCTAATAGCTGCTTTAAAATCACACCCAATCCCCATTCTCTTGCTAGGAAATATTCAGAGGCCAGAACCGCTCTTGGCTTTGACTGGACCATGCTGTGTTCTTTCTGTCTGCTTTTGTAACCCACGGGGGTAGCATTAGGTGCCGGAGAGGATGCTGTGTTTGCAGATCTGTGTAGACAGCACTGACACTGCTGGACTGGTCTCAAACCCTCAGGTAAAAGAATCGCTGCCTCCTTGCCCTGTGCTCCATAAGGGACATGGATGGACTGGCCCAGGGGGCTGGTAGTGATCAGTCTGCCTGGCATTCAAGCCAGCTCGGTGGTGGCCAGAAAGGGAAACAAACCCAGGGCCTCTCTGAACTAAAAGCATCATTCCAGCAGCTTGTGAGGGCCCACGTATGTGAAATGAATTTGCTGGGTCTCGGTCTGTGTCCTAGTGGAGAGGGCCCGTTTTTCCTCCTCACCAAAACTCAAAACACTTCTGGAACTACCTGGCTTCTTTGGTGGCAGTGGTGGGGATAGCAGACTGAATGGGCCATAGACACCTCGTCCCCCTCTCGCCTCAGGGATGGCCACCCTGGGTCAAAGGTCACGAGCTTCTCCATGTGGGGCACCGCAGCAGCATGGCCTCCCAGTCTCAGGCCTGGCCAGGAGGCATTCCCCAAGCAGGGGAAAGGTTGGAGTCGCGTGGGTGCATGACGGGTGGGGGTCTCTGAGGGTGCAACAGGGAGAGTGTGAGAAAGACATGGGGTGTGGAGGGAAGTGCGGCTGGGGTGAGCAGATGGCGACATGGCAAGAGTTAATAAACTCCTGGAAAGGGGCAGCACAAAGTTTCACTGGTCGCGGAGGACCCACGAAAGCCGTGTCCCCGAGTGCCGCCTCCTGGAGCCACCTCTAGTCACTGCCTATTTTCCTGTAAGAACATGAGAATGGCCAGACTGGGTCAGACCAAAGCCCAGGATCCTGTCTTCTGAGAGTGGCCAATGCCAGGTGCCCCAGAGGAAATGACCAGAACAGGGAATCATCAAGTGATCCATCCCCTGTCGCCCATTCCCAGCTTCAGACAAACAGGGGTTACAGACACCATCCCTGCCATCCTGGCTAAAGCCATTGATGGACCTATCCTCCATGAACTTATCTTGTTCTTTTTTGAACCCTGTTATAGTCTTGGCCTTCACAACATCCTCTGGCAATGAGTTCCACAGGTTGACTGCGTGTTGTGTGAAGAAACACTGCCTTTTGTTTGTTTTAAACTTGCTGTTTTTTATCTTCCTTTGGTGACCCCTAGTTCTTGTCTTACGAGAAGGAGTAAATAACACTTCCTTATCTACTTTCTCCACACCAGTCATGATTTTATAGACTTCAATCATATTCCCCCTTAATTGTCTCTTTCCCAAGTTGAAAAGTACCAGTCATATTAATCTCTCCTCCTACGCAAGCTGTTCCATACCCCTAATTATTTTTGTGGCCCTTTTCTGAACCTTTTCCAATTCCAATATATCTTTTTTGAGATGGGGCGACCACATCTGCACACAGTATTCAAGATGTGGTTGTACCATGGATTCACATAGAGGCAACATGATATTTTCTGTCTTACTTTCTATCTCTTTCTTAATTATTCCCAACATTCTGTTTGCTTTTTTGACTGCCGCTGCACATTGAGTGGATGTTTCCAGAGAACTATCCACAGTGACTCCAAAATCTTTCTTGAGTGGGAACAGCTAATTTAGCCCCCATCATTTTATATGTATAGTTGGGATTATGTTTTCCAGTGGGCATTACTTTGCATTTATCACCCTTGAATTCCATTTGCCATTTTGTTGCTCAGTCACCCAGGTTAGTGAGATCCCTTCATAGCTCTTCTCAGTCTGCCTGGGACGTAACTATTTTGGGTAGTTTTTTATCATCAGCAAATTTTGCCACCTCACTGTTTACCCCTTTTTCCAGATCATTTATGAATATGTTGAATAGGACTGAGCCCAGTACAGGCCCCTGGGGGACACCACTATTTACCTCTCTCCATTCTGAAACCTGACCATTTATACCTACCCTTTGTTTCCTGTCTTTTAACCAGTTTCCAGTGACTGCACCATGAGAGGACCTTCCCTCTTAGCCCATGGCAGCTTACGCCAGCATCTCATTTATATTGCACTCCCAGCACAGCCAGCCCCTAGGCCATGCAGAGCTGAGGCAAGCAGCCGCCACAGGACAGATGGCCCTGGGTGGTGTGGCTCTGAAGTTCCCAGCTGGCCTGCAGCTTTATAATGGGCTGAATCAGAATCCTGGATGCAACACGCCTGGATTTTGGGGTGGTTTGGATCTGGGGCTGAAATGCTCGGCTTGGGCCCATCATCTGCCGTGAGCTACAACCTCTAGGTAGAAGAACGTGCCAAACCTCTTGTTGATTCAGCGTCAGAGGCTGCTTGCCCCTTCCTTCTAAGAGTTTTCTACAGAATCTTCCCAGGCCGTTTCCTCTGCCTCGCGCCACAATCACCCCTAATTAGAACCAGCCTCTAGCTTGACTGCCTGGGGTGTTTGTTTCCCTTTGATAGTGGGCGATGAACATTTTGCTGTTTGAAATCTGAGCTGCCGGCGTATCGGTTCCCGCAAGGCATGGAGGTTGCACTTGAGCTCTGGGAAATGCCTTTGTTCCACCAGGTCGCCCTTGCTTTCAAAGCCACGGCAGGAGACAGGACAACAATTTCCTAGTGGCATGGCTTGTGTGACCCGCCTCCCAGAGTTCAGCCCAGCCTAGTCACCTGGGGCCTGCGCTTTGTCCCACTGGGCATCTCGAAGGGCCTTAGCGTGGGTGGAACCAGCCCTTTGGCCATAGCTCCAGCACACAGCACATCAGGGTTCTGCTCTCAGTCCCTGGTGCAATGCACTATGGCTATTCTTCGCGTCCCAGTGACCGTCCGGGGCCACAGGCAGCACCGCATAAATTTGAGCATCCTGAGGCTGCTCTGACTCCCAGCAGGGGCTGAGCAGGACCCCGCATGGCCCCAGAACCCCGGGAGTGCAAAAGTGCCACCTCTCCCCCTCCCACCCCATCTTCGCCCCCAGCTCAGCAACGCAGTGACTGAGCATGAGGCCCTGGACCTGGATCTGGGGAAGCTCAGCTCTGTCTCGTGTGTGAATGGCACAGAGCCATCCATCTCGGCACTGGGCCAGACTGTGCACACCAATCCGCACGCCCCAAGCTCTGGGGACATTAGACTCAGCTCTGGTTCTGGAACTGGCCAGCGTGGCTTGGGCTGAGCTTGGCTACGAACCCAGAGCTCTGAGCTCAGCTGGCAAAGGGGTGAGCTGTGGGGTGATCATGGCTTGTTAGCATCTATGCATTAAAAGCCAACGCGGGGCCAAAGTGCTGCTGGAAAGCTGCCTAATGGTGAGAGCAGATATCTGAGAGCCAGGACTCCCGGGTTCTATCTCTGGCTCAGACAAGCTTCTTTGTGACCTGAGGCCCTAGATTTTGGCTGCATCCAGTTCTGGGAGCCCAGCTAGAGACATGCGGAGCTGCTCTCCAGTGGCGCTGGCCCCTCACTGGCCTTGTTGCTGCCAACTGGAATTGTGGGTGAAAATCAGACCTGGATCCCAGGATGCACCTGGGCAGTAGGGACCCAGCAAGGAGATTTTCCAGTGGAAAATCTGAGCTAAACGTGCGTGTCCAGAATAACAACTCTGGGGCCACCTTGACAGCTGTCACTGGCCTGCAGTCACTTGGACTGTCTTGAGTTCAGATACCCTTGCTCCAAAAGCCCATGTCCCTGCTACTGGGGCTAAAGGAGAATCTCCACTAGCTGTTGGCAGTGATAGGGCCTATGACACACAGTAGATCCATTAGGACCCCTCCCAGTATAGGGCAGGGACACGCTCACTTGCACACGCACGTGCACACACACACACTGGCCAGTGTGTTACGTGCATATGGAGATGTACAGCATACTCCTGGCATTTCAAATCATCTGTGAGGCAACAGAGCTGAGTCCTTGCTCCCTTGTTCCCCTCCCAGGCTCCTCTTCCCCTGTCCCCAGCTGATTTACAGCATCAGTCCCTCGCACAGCGCTGAGCCCGGCTGGATCTCAGGGGTTTGTGTCAAACCTGCAATTTTATTTGGCTGCAGCCATTTGCAGCTCGTGGCCTGCTGGTTCCCATGGCATCTGCCGTTCCCATTGCGAAGAGCGGGGGTGCTTGGCTTCCATGCCATGTAGAAATTCGGCGTCAGCGCTAGTGGCGTCTTCCTGCCATGCAGGGGTTGAGGGGAGATTGCGGGGGGTGGGGGGCGAGCGAGGGGCCGGGTGCTGCAGCCCAGAGCTCGCGTTTCCTCCAGGCACAGAAGTGAGGCCTCTGGAGCTGGCCAAGGCCTGCTTGGTCCTGTCTTCTCCATCTCGCTGCCAGTAGATGAAATACTCCTGGGAGACTTTTCCTCAGAGTGTCTCTTTGTCGCTGAGTGCCCGGGGCAGGGGCGGGCTGCCCAAATCCCTCTCCCTGCCACCAAACCCTTCCTGCCTGGCACCTGCTGCCTCTGTGCACAGAGCTCTCTGTCCACCCCCACCCACCTCCCCGCTGGGCGCCCAGAGCCAGGAGGAGAGCCACTTAAAGACGGCCTGGAGCCAGCTGCCTGGATCCTGGCATCTATTGCACAGCCTCGACCCCTTGCTGCTGCCAGCCGTCGGGCGCCCGCACAGCTCTCTGGAGAGGAGGCTGCTGGGCCTGGCCGTAATTCCCCCCCGGCGTTGCCTGTTTCCTGTGGCACTCTGGGAACGAGCGGTGACGTCAAGCCTGGGAAGAGCGTTTGGGTTTGGTGCAGGCTGGTCACTTGATCCCGGCAAGCTTCCTGCCGCGAGACGTGGGGTTTCGCCAGCTGGACTTTGTTAAAGACTTTGTACAGCGGAGAGCGACCTGCCCATCCAGCCGGGGTGGGATGTGACACTCACTGGAGCCGTGATGAGCAGACTCCCAGGAAAACCCCTCAGCATGGAGACAGCTGCTGCCCACTCCCACCCTGTGTGGCCCCTGGGGGATGTTTTCCCCCCACTGTTCACTGGTTCCAATCTGCCCCAGGGTCTGAACTCATGGCCCCCTGCTTAGCAGCCTTGCTGAAGGGAGACGGTGGGGACCATGTAGAGGTTTCCTGAGCTTCTGCGACTCCTTCTGTTGGGAGCTCAACCGGACTTGTACCCATGGAATTTCACCTGCTGTTTCATTGTCCAGTCACCCAGTTATGTGAGTTCTATGCTGGTTGGAAACAAACAGGGAAGTAGGGGCCGTCCCAGGACCAGGCCAAGACTCCACATGAGGTACAGCAGGGTCCTGCCTCCACTGGCGAACCCCACTTCTGGCTGATTGTACAACACACAGGGACTTTTCTTCCTGGTCCCAGCAGCTGTTGGGTTTGTGCCTGGTAATTTTATCCCAGCGGGTTGCTGTTGCGTTTATGCTCCCCGTCCGTCTCCAGCTCTGGCTCCCTCTGATCCATGCGGCTAGTGGTTACGCCGCTTGCTTTCTCTTTCATGCACCACAGATGCAGGCCCCTGCGTAAACAGAACCAAATGTCACAGTACTACATAGGCCGTTCCCCGGGGGACTCATTCGGCTCCTCTTCCTTTCCTTTGCCAGGACAAGCTAGCAGCCACGGCAGAGATTCCCAGGACACGCAGAGCCCCCGGAGCCTGTTCTTGGCCAGGGCCAGCAGACCGGTGGCTCCAGCAATGAAAACCGACACCTCCCGACCTCTGACTGTCACTCACTTAGCAGCTGGCACCAGGACAGCTGGCACGGGGGTGGAGTCAGAGGGATACAATGCTGAAAGGCCCCCCGCAGGCTCTGTTTGCTTGACTGGTTTGATCAGGGCCCGAGGGCACTGAGTTAGCCCAATGTCAGCAAGAGCAGGATCAGCCCCGGAGCCCTAGCTGCCCCTGTCCCCCACAACTTGCAGCCCCTGGTACAGAATGTGCTGGGGGATGGGAAGGGTGAATTTGGCCAGCCGGCTGTCTGGGGCAGCGGGGTGCCCATGGACAGCCATTCAAAGCTGGGGTTTCGTGTGTGGGGGCTGCATGCTGTCAGTGGCTTGTGATCGACAGGAGGTCAGACAGATGATCTGGCGGCCCCTTTTGGCCTCTAAAGCAGTTAGAACAGCCTGGGGGTTGCTCTAATTTATACTGGGGGCCAGGCCTGGCCTCCTTCGAGGTACAAATCTGGCCTAATGCCACCCAATGTGCTTGCACTGAGTGCTCTGAAGGGCACAGCACAGAATGGAGGCAGGGCCTTGAATTCAGGTGGGCTCTTTGAGTGAGATTGTGAGGGAACTGGTGGGTGTGTTGCAGGAGGCACAGTTTGCTGTCATGCTGAGGGCTCTGGGATACATTCTTCTAAGTAGCTGGATGGGCAATGCCAGTCTGGATTGTAATGTTGCCTATGCTGGCAATTTCCTGGGTGTTTACCGGTTATATGGACAGCAAATGAGCAATCACAACTGTAAGTTAAAGACTTTTTTGTGGGGGGTGTACATGCATGCACCCACACATGCACGCCCACATGTGTGTACACACGTATACCCAAATACATGCGCACACCCACATCCACGTGCATATGTGTGTGCACATGCACACCCACAGATGCACAGCCTCTTTTACACGCACCCACACATGCACGCCCACATGTGCGTACACATGCATACCCAAACACATGCACTCACATACATACATACATACGTGCACACACACACACGCACACATATGCCCACTCCTACATGCACACCCACACACAAGCACACACCCACATGCACATCCACCTATGCATACCCCCCCCACATACATGCACACACACACGTGCACCCCACACACATACCCCCCCCCCGCACACATCGACACATTCTCTATTCCCACCAGCACAAGTCGAGTGAAATCAGTGAGGTTGCACTCATGAGTACTGAACTGTACGCAAATGGAAGTGAGGAATCAGAACAGGTGTGTTTCCATCCAAGAAAGAATACCAAATGCCCATCAGAGCTATAGTCCAGACAGCCCGTATACCCTTAACTCTGCCCCCTTGTGTGTGTTATGAGTTATGTTTTAATTTCACAGCCACAATCTATTTTTTCTCCAGGACCCTGCCTTGTTCAGGGCACCGGGTGGGTGATGCCCAGTGAATGAGGCAGAGATATATCCGGAATGAAGCCGGGGCCTACCCCGGGGCTGAGCCCTCCGCTCTGCCAATGCTCCTCGACCCTTCCAACCCGTAATCTCCATTGCTGCTCCTGCCCCTTCCCCACTTCAGGGCACCCACAGACTGCGGTTTGCTCTCTAATACGGCCTGTCCCCACATGCCTCACCCTGTCCCGATGAGGCATGTGGCGGTTGAATCAATCACCAAGGCCACACAGAAAGTCGGGGTAGAACCCAGGAGTTCCTGATTCTCAGGCCTGTGTGGAGGCCACTAAGCCATGCAGAGAAGACAATGGAAAGGAAAACAGCTCTCCCCCCTTGGAATCATGGGGGAATTGATGACGTGGGAGATGCTCCCCTGATCTGTGAGCCCCCCACCTGGTGTTAGACTAACAGGGGCGCTCCCCTAGCGATCCCCAGTTGGCACTTCCATGGGGAAGTCAAGCTCTGCCGAGGCCCCACTGTGACCCCTTGATGCCCCCTGGCAAAAGGGCACGGGGCAGCCTAGGAGTTTACAGGGATCCCCTGGGTCTGATCTCAACATAATCATCGAAGGGTGTCAAGTAAGGTCTCTCCTGAAAGCCTGATCATTGCCAATTTTCTGTACGGATAATAGGGAAGGAGTTATGTGTCCCCACTAAGCTATGGGGTTAAGGGCTGTGAGTTGGGGCTGGTCACCAGACAGTGATAAACAAGTTTCTTTCATGCTTATCTCCCTGTCTGGCTAGCTGTAAACTGAGTACTGGGTATCATAGAATACCAGGGTTGGAAGGGACCTCAGGAGGTATCTAGTCCAACCCCCTGCTCAAAGCAGGACCAATCCCCAGCTAAATCATCCCAGCCAGGGCTTTGTCAAGCCTGACCTTAAAAGCCTCTCTAAGGAAGGAGATTCCACCACCTCCCTCAGTAACCCATTTTAGTGCTTCACCATCCTCCTAGTGAAATAGCGTTTCCTTAACAGCCAACCTAGACCTCCTCCACTGCAACTTGAGACCATTACTCCTTGTTCTGTCATCTGCTACCACTGAGAACAGCCTAGATCTATCGTCTTTGAACCCCCTTTCAGGTAGTTTCTCCACACCAGTCATGATTTTATAGACCTCTATCATTCATATCTCCTTGTAGCTGTCTCTTTCCCAAGCTGACAAGTCCCAGTCTTACTAATCTCTTCTCATATAGAAGCTGTTCCATACCCCTAATCATTTTTGTGGCCCTTTTCTGAACTTTTTCCAAGTCGAATATATCTTTTATGAGATGGGGTGACCACATCTGCACACAGTATTCAAGATGTGGTTGTATCATGGATTTATATAGAGGCAATATGATATTTTCTGTCTTATTATCTATCCCTTTCTTTATGATTCCCAACATTCTGTTCTCTTTTGTGACTGCCACTGCACATTGAGTGGATGTTTTCAGAGAACTATCCACAGTGACTTCAAGATCTTTCTTGAGTGGAAACAGCTAATTTAGCCCCCATCATTATATATGTATAGTTGGGATTATGCTTTCCAGTGTTCATTACTTTACATTTATCAACTTTGAATTTTATCTGCTGTGGAAAATTGCCGGTATTGTTATGCTGGGTCTCACGCTTTCTCTTCTTTGGGGAAGGTTCAGGGTGCCATTGCTTGCCTCTGAACCAGTATTTTAATTACCCTACTAGTGTCCTTGAGGAGGGGAGTGGAGAGGGAGGGACCTGGGCCCACCCTCTTCTCCAGGTCCCAACCCAGGGGCCCTGAGGTTTGTGGTGAACCACTTGAACTAGCGGTTCCTTCCCCTGGGTTACTTCCCTCTCCTGCCCTTCAGCTTGTGAAGGGGCTTCTTGCCCTCCCTCTACACAAGCCAGGTGCCCCTTACCTAGGGTTTCTTTTGGATTTCTCAGCCCACCACAGCACTCCTCCAAACTTTCCTCTTCTCCTCTCTTCTCTTCTCCAACTCCTTCAAACTGCTCTCTGCTCCAACCAAACCTTCCTGCTCCAACTCCCACACTGTCTGACTGAAGCAGGGGGTTTTTATCACATGACTGACTGCTGGTGGTCTAATTGGCTTCAGGTGCTCTAATTGGCTTCAGGTGCTCTAGTTAATCTATAGCAAACCTTCCTTCCCTTGCAGGGAATAAGGTTCCCTGCTAACACTCTCCTGCTGCCCTCTGGCCATGCTGTATCACACTGCCATTTTGTTGCCCAGTCACCTAGATTTGTAAGATCCATTTGTAGCTCTTCACAATCTGCCTGAGACTTAACTATCTTGAGCAGTTTTGTATCATCTGCAAATTTTTCCACCTCACTGTATACCCCTTTTTCCAGATCATTTAGGAACAGGGATAAAGCCTTGTAGAATGCAGCTGACAGTCTCTAGCTAGAAGATGCTAAATCCTGTTCATTAAACACAAATGAGCCATTGTGCGAGATCAGTGACTCTCAACCTTTCCGACTACTGTCCCGCTTTCAGGAGTCTGAGCTGTCTTGCGTACCCCTCAGTTACACCTCACTTAAAAACTACTTGCTTACAAAATCAGACGTAAAAATACAAGTGTCCCAGCACGCTGTTACTGACAAATGGCTGACTTTCTCATTTTCCCATATAATTATAAAATAAATGGATTGGAATATAACTATTGTACTTACATGTCAGTCTAGCATATGGAGCAGTATGAACAAGTCATTGTCTGTATGAAAGTTTAGTTTGTACTGACTTCCCTAGTGCTTTTTATGTAGCCTGTTGTAAAACTAGGCAAATATCTAGATGAGCTGATGTACCCCCTGGAAGAGCTCTGCGTATCCCCAGGGGTATGTATATCCCTGGCTAAGAATCACTGTTCTAGATTTAGGATCAAAGACTTTTTAAAATGCATCTCCCCCATTCCTCCTCTTCATGAATCAGAGACCTGTGTGGGAACTGTTGCTATCAGCTTGATTTCTGATGGCAGAAGCTGTAAATATGTTAAACCCAGGGTTGTGAGTTCAATCCTTGAGGGGGCCATTTAGGGATCTGGGGCAAAAATCTGTCTGGGGACTGGCCCTACTTTGAGCAGGGGGTTGGACTAGATGACCTTCAATCCTGATATTCTATGAGGTTCAACCTAGATCCACCCTAAAAGACATTTTGAATGGCCAGATTATTACAGCTCCATCAGCTTTAGGAACCATAGATAGTAACTCAGGTGCATGTGGATGTTTCCTTGCTGTAACGTGAAAGTAAATCTCATTTCATCTTCCTAGTTAATAAACTGTTAGTTTATTCCAGGATTGGCTTCAGGCATTGTCTTTGGTGTAAGATCTAGGGTACCAGCTGATCTGGGGTAAGTGACTGGTCTCTTGGCACTGGGAACAACCTAAATGTGGTGTGATTTTTGGTCAGTGACATGAGATCTCTAAATCCAGCTTGTCTGGGTGGCAACATAGATCCAGAGAGTGCAAGGGGACTGTCTTTGACTCCATGGTAAGACTGTTGCAGTGATCCAGGAGTTCCCACCACCAGTTTGGGGTGTCTGCCCTGCTTTAGGCAGTCTGCCCGGAGGTGGGGACTTGTGGTTGTGAGCCCCTCCAGACAGTGTGACAAGCGGGTCTGTGAATTTGGGGCACATCCAGTGGGCATGGGGCAGGGTGTGCCAGGGTGATGCTCAGAGGGTTTGGGAGTGGGGTGTGCCTATCGCTAATCTGCAGCAAGACGGCAGAGTCTGCATGGGCTGGGGGAGGACAGTGCTTGAGTTGCCTGGGGCTGGTGGAATTGGGGAGCTGATTCCTGGCAGGCACAGACAAGGCTCCCTCACGCTAAGGGCAGGTGGCAACGCTGGGTACCCCCAGGAAGTGTCACACCCACCAACATGCCCTGGGGGACCATCCTCCCTCACCCCAATCTGGCAGTCCAGATACCTTCCATCTCCAATTGATACCCAGGGTGCAGTTGGTACCTGCCATTCCCAGGGAATGAATCTGGCTGGTGCCCGGTGGGGTGGGGCGGGGGGGTGGACAGAGGTTTTCAAAGGCCAGTTCCCCCTGGGGGGGAAAAACCCCGTAACAATTTGAGTCATTCGAGGCACGCCAGCTGATCACTGCCCACCTCTTTCTGTTGGGAGCTGGCTGCGCTGGAGCGGCCACAGGAGCTGGGAGTGGTGGAGCGCCTCCCAGGTCCCATCAGGGAGCAGTTCTGCGACCCATCTTGGGAGCTTTGCCATTGAGGTCCCTGTGAATACCTCAGCTGCAATCACACCAGGACTGCAGGATCGGCCAGTGGTTCTTTAAACCTTGATGGTCGGTCGTGCCCCTGGAAATAGCTTTAGTGCAAAAACCATCTGACAGATGAAATATTTCTTCCCCCCAATAGGTAAGACAGGTGGTAACGTAATAAGTGCACCATGTGTTCCCTAGCAACAGCTCCAGGGGCTCCTGTCGCCTGGAGCTGGCTCGGCGTGGCTTGCTCTTCTGGGCATTGCAACCGCTGCAGCCAGGATTTGCAAGCAAGGCCCCCACATCAGGGCGGCTGCTGGGCCAAAATGTGTGTGAGCAGCATGTGCCCTGTTGCACGGGGGCACAGTACCACTCGCTCAACTTTGGCCCGGCTGATCTTCTGTCATCATGCCGGAGGGGTGGCTGGGCCGAAGCTGAGCGGTGCGGGAACCCCGCACACCAGGTCACAGCTCCTGCAGTGGGGAGCCGAGTCCAGCCAGCCCCAGAGACAGGACCTGACCCCCCACCCAGGTTCTCCCAGCCCCCCCAGGGGCCGGACCTGATTCCCCCACCTCTCTGGCCCTCCCACAGGTTGAGTAACCCTGGTATAGACACAGCCAGTGAGCCCTGGCTTCATTTGGGGACAGCGGGAGGTGTCTCCTCTTGGATCCCCAATTTTTGCTCCCTTCCCCGCCACTCCGTGACCACATGTGGGGAGGGGCCACCCTTCCACCCCTGCTGTGCCCTAAACAGCTGGTCAGCACCAATCTTGGGCCTGCCAGTGTGACTGATGCTGAAATCTCCCCCTCAGGAGGGGAGCCCCTCACCCCCTGAGGTGCCAGCTGGGAGTGGGATATCCCCAGAATCCAGCCATGCGTCGGGCACTCCTCTCTTCGCCGAAACATCAAAGCAATGGGAAATGCAGCACACACAAAGGAAGGGCGCGGGTGCTCCCCATACAGTCGTATCTTTATTGATCCAGGAATACATTTGCCATTATAGCGTGGGTAGATACCAGGGTGAAAAGGGCAGGAGCGAGATGATGCAAACCAGCTGCACCATGTAGCACGCACGCGACATCACACCAGCCTGCGCCATGTCTCATCGCGTAAGGCACCATCACCGCTCAGCAGGAATGGGGCGAGACCCCCTTCCACGCCTGTGCCCAGAGCCAAGGGCAGGGGACGTTGTCTATGGGCTTGTTCCCTCGGGCCTGGCACAGGGGTGGCAGCCAGACCAGGCACTCCCCAGAGCGCTGGTGTTTTGGGTGGGTTTGGGGGGTTGCGGCAGGCCAGGGGATGGTCCTGCAGGTAGCTGCCCGCGCCAGCCCAGGTTCAGCGTGCAAGAGGCAGGGTCTGAACGGTAACACAGTGGCTGTTCTGAGGCAGGGCCGGCTCAGACAGTGAGGCCGAGTGCTGTGTTCACACGGGCCTTTGGGAGGCCATTTTGCCCACAGTTTTGTGCCTGCCGCAAACCGTGGGCCCCGTGGCTGAACAGAGGCAGGGCCTGGGCCTGTCATCCTGGTGCGGTGCTGGGGCCGCTTGCCGGTCAGGGGCTCAGATCCAGGGTCTCCCCAGCCTCTTCACCGCTCCTCTTCCCAATCCCTCCCAGCTCCTGAGTCAGCCTAAGACCTCCCCCAGCCTGCTTCACCTCTAGGCTCCCTGACCAGACTGCTCCCCAGCTCCGTCTCCGCTCAAACACTTCCTCTTTCATTTGGCTCATGACCCCGGCCCCACAGCTCAGCCTCCCCCACCACCCAGAGTGCTCCCCAAAATCCACGTGGTGCCTCTCCCCTAGGCCTCCCCTTCCTTCCCCACCACTTGCTTCCTGTTCCCTCCAGTACTTTCCAGCTGCTGCAGCCATGTAAAGCCCCCCCCCTTCCCAAGCCTGGTGCCCCCATGCTCCATTAATCTTTGACCCCATGGTGATAGATTGCTGAACGGATGAGGACTCATCTGGAGGAGGGAGATCGGGAGCTTCTGTTCTCCCTGATTCATGAGACATAAACAAGGGGACACGCAAAGAAAATTAGGAGGGGGCAGATTCAAAAGCTGATAAAAGGAAAATATTTTTTTCACACAAGGCACAATTAGTCTGTGGAACTCACTGCCACTGCAGGTCACTGAGGCTAAAAACTTAGCATGAGTCAAAGGGAACTTGGGCATGTCTATGGGTAACAGGAATATCCAGCCTTCTACCTAACTGTTAGAGATCAGGATTAGCCCTATGTCAGGGGCAGATTCTCCCTCATCAGCAGCGAGAAGAGGGTTGTTAGAAGCAGGTGTGTTCACACATAAAGGCTAATAAGAGGAACTTGTGCCAAGATGGCACCTGGACAGCCTGATACAAGGACACTCCATAGAGATAACAAGGAACAGGCAGGTGCATCTTAAAGACAGGACAGCATGATGGATAGATCTGTATGTCTGGAACAACATGATCAAAGGGGAGACAGCACCTAATGAGCCAAGGGGCTGTACCTCAATACATCAGTAGGGATGAGTAATCTGTATAAAAGTGGGTCCTGGAGTGCGCATCATTGGCCAGCTTAGAGGGCAGTGGAGAGTCCCGTCACTGACTGAGCTAGTCCATTGCCAAGGGGCACAAATTTGTAGTATATCTTGTAGAGTCTACAGGAAACTATCACTGTGCTTCGTTTGACAATAAACCTGGCTCGGGTTCCTTCGTACCTTACTAGAGTCTGTGTCTTTGGGGGTTCTCTCGGGGTCTGCTGTGTCAGCGATCTGCCCAGAGCTGGGGCAGCACACAGAGGGAACACGCACTGTTATCATCATCGAACAAGAGCAGAGCACCACACCGGTAGCTACTGACAACTGGGGGTGATTATGCCATGGGTTTCTGCCCACCAGGAGCTGAACAGGTACCAGCAGCTGAGGCCATGTTGGCCAGGAGGGAGAATCAATGTGTCCGAATACACAGAGACAGCCCCGAGCAGGTGTGGCACGAGAGCGTGGTGCCCAGACCCACTTGCAGTGAGCGAGGGCTGGAGCAGAGGATGCAGGGAATGAAGTGGATGATGGAAACCAAGGCAATGAAGCGACCGGAGGCACGTCAGTCTGTGCCAGGCAGCAAAATCCCCAGGCTCTGCCAGGGAAAGAGAGACGTGGTAGGCCTGCTTGTGCCCAGCTGTAGGGCAAAGCCCAGGGCGTTCTTGGCAAGGCCTAGCACAGTCTCTCTCACACACATTCCCGTTGACACACAGAGTTTTAGCTCTTTGCCTTTCAAACAGCCCTGCATGTCTGGGTCAAACAGGTATAAGCAGGATCTCGGAAAGGGAAGGGCAGAACGTGGACAGCTCTGGTTTCCCATCCAATGGGCTGTGCTGCCCTTGGCTGACTCTGAGAGCGTGTGAACGAACAAGGGAGGGCTGCCTGCTGGGGGTGCTGTGCAGGTCAGCGTGGATCCAGGTCCTAACAGCGAGCGGGGATCCCAGCCGCTCTGCTCAGGCAGGATGTCCCGGGAGGGGTGCGGGGGGTTGGACTCCCTGCTGGGATCGCCAGCTGAATCTCCCAGGGGGATGCTAGTGACAGGCCTTGGGATGCACCTCCGGCCAGCTGACACGTTCAGTCAGCACTGCAGAGACCTCCCCTCCCCATTCCAGCTGGGCCAGCATCCCGTAGGGCAGGGGTGCGGGTGGGGCTGGCTTAGACACCCGGTGGCCCTGGTAAGCCTGGGGGCCCACGCACGCCAGGGTCTCCCTTCGGACCTGGTGGGCCAAGCTGGCCTGGAGACCCTGGCTTCCCTGGGATCCCTGGCTTCCCTTGCGGCCCTGCTGGCCCCACCGGCCCCGGAGCTCCCTCCGGCCCCTGAGGGCCTATGTCGCCTTTCAGGCCCATTTGTCCTTTGAGCCCAGCTTGCCCAAAGCTGCCCTTAGTGCCTTTAAAGCCCGGCACACCTTTCACGCCGATCGGTCCCCTCTCGCCTTGAGGGCCTGGGATGCCTGGAGGTCCTCTGGAGCCCTGCAGGCCGGGAGAGCCCAGGCCCCCGGTGTCACCCTTCTCCCCCTTGCTTCCTGTGGGTCCCTTCGCTCCCATGTCGCCTTTGAGTCCTCTGGGTCCAGGGAGGCCAGGCACACCTGGGGGGAAAGGATCAAGTGGTGAGCGCAGAGCATCGTTAACCAGTGTTACCTTGGTTACAGTATCCAGGCAATGGGAGAGGAACAGGTGGGGAGTGAAGAGCATCGTTAACCAGTGTTACTTTGGTTACAGTAACCAGGGAATGGGAGAGGAACAGGTGGGGAGTGCAGAGCATCGTTAACCAGTGTTACCTTGGTTACAGTATCCAGGCAATGGGAGAGGAACAGGTGGGGAGTGCAGAGCATCATTAACCAGTGTTACCTTGGTTACAGTATCCAGGCAATGGGAGAGGAACAGATGGGGAGTGCAGAGCATCATTAAACAGTGTTACCTTGGTTACAGTATCCAGGCAATGGGAGAGGAACAGGTGGGGAGTGCAGAGCATCATTAAATAGTCTTACCTTGGTTACAGTAACCAGTGAATGGGAGAGGAACAGGTGGGGAGTGCAGAGCATCATTAACCAGTGTTACCTTGGTTACAGTAGCCAGGCAACGGGAGAGGAACAGGTGAGGAGTACAGCGCATCGTTAACCAGTGTTGTTACCTTGGTTACAGTGGCCTGGCAGTGGGAGCCTGAGTGGTCTTCCTGCCCTGCAGGGGACATGCCACTGGACAGCACGGAGCTTGGCAGCTGGAGACCCCTCCCACCCCAGGCAGGTGACACATTAAGGCCACAAAGAACCAAGGTCCACTGACACCTGCCCACACAGTCCTGGGGCACTAGGGTGATCAGTTGTCCCGATTTTATAGGGACAGTCCCGATTTTAGGGTCTTTTTCTTATATAGGCTCCTATTACCTCCCACACCCTGTACCGATTTTTCACACTTGCTGTCTGGTCACCCTACAGGGCACCAATCATCTGGGAGATGCCTAACCCGCCCTAACCCTGCTCATTGTCACAGAGGAGGGGCCGCCCAGCCAACGTGCTCGGGGAAGGAAGCATCTTTCCTGCCCCTGCTCCCTGCCCCAGGGTTTGGAGAGCAGCTTGACCCTCTGCCGAAATCGCTGGGGTTAATCGTCCAGCTCCCAGGAAGCGGCTGGTGTCTGAGGAATTGTCTGATCTCCGCTGGGGGAAGCTGTTGTGGAATTGACTGGCAGCACTGGGAGACCACGTGGAGAATTCCACCAGCGGGAGCCAAGGGAAGGCGCCAAGTGTCCGTCCCCTGCCAGCGCCTCCTGTTTACTCTCCCTGCCCAATAGAGATGCCATCATGTGTTGACTCCAGCGGCCTTGCCTGCAGAGGGACACACAGCTAGGCACTGTCTGAGGCCAGGGGCTTTGTGGGAAGAGCTGCACCTGCTGCCTGGTCCTGCCCAATCCACAGCTCGTTGTGCATTGCTCCCTTTTACCATAACAGGAATGGCAGCCAGGAGAGCAGGGTGTGTTTGTGCCAGGGAGGCTTCCTGCTCTTGGGAAGCTGGGATTAACCCCTGCTCCCCCTTCACCTCTATGCAATAGACTCACACTCTGTCTCTGGACTGCAACATGCTGCTAGAGGGGGTTAGCTAACATGGGATGTCAGTAGGCGGTTCCCCGGTGCGTTTCATAGCTGGAGCACCCGGGCGTCCTGGCCAAATTCCAGTGTGGGCAATGTTCTCCCTCTCCATACTCCATCCTGCAGCTTTCTCTTGCCCTTGCTGCAGTGGGTTGCCAACCAGCTGCTGTGCTCCATCCCAGAGGTGGCTGCATTTCAGTGGTCCCTGGTTAAAGTCATTCCTGTGCCTTGACTTTCACCCAGCAGGTTCCCAAAACGGTTTCCAAAAGGCACCCAGGCTCACTGCTCACACACCAGCCTCTTTAGGCGAGCAGGGCCTGGCTCGGCAGCAAGGGGAGGCAGGAGAGCTGGGGCAGGGAATGAGGAACATGCGACAGCTGGGAGGCGGGGTCTGGAAGTCTCTGCATGCGCAGCTGGGGGAACAGTGACTAGGCTGGGGAAAGTTTGAGGTGGGAGACTGGGCCTAGGCAATTGTCCGGTGGCAGGGGGGTCAGGAGATGGGGAGGGAGGGCTCTGTAGCTGCTGGGGTGGGGGATATTGATGATAGTATTATTTATAGACCCCTGTGCGGGTCAGACCCCTCTCATCCCAGAGCAAGACACTGCAGACCTGAAATGGGCCCTGGCTTCAGAATCCAGAGCTGAGTTTCAAACCCACATGGATCTAGGTCTGGGCTCGGAACAGAAACTCCAGCCCTGACAAGATTGCCCCGTCCTGGTCTCCAGGGGTCATGCCCAGCTGTGTTAACACGCGCCTCTTCTCCATGTGCTACACAGCCCTGGGAAACGCAAAACCCACTTCCACTTGCTTGTATTGTCGCCAAGGTACCTGTCAGTGTGCTGGAAACCTGTGCAGGTATCTCTCTCCTGCTGCAGGTGAGCAGCCTTCAGCCTCCACCTTCCTCACGCCCACTCCCGGCCCCCAGGCAGCCCAGAGGAGCTGTTCTGGGTGGCAGTACTGGGACCCCAAAGCAGACAGGTCTGGGGGCCGGGGACCCTGCTCATAGCACTGCTGTCCCTCTTATAACGGGACTGAAATGCTGCTGGAGGAGATGCGACCATCACAGTGTTCCATAACCAGGCTCCCAGCTCAGAGACGGGAAAACAGGCCCTTGCTGGTTTAAGAGCTTCCCGGTGCCCGAGCCGTGCCATCAGGATCGGCCCTGAAGAGACGGATTCAGCAGCCAGTGAATTTACAGGGCATGGCTTCTGATCCAGGCCTGGCACTACCACCCCATCCCCAAAGGATTTCCAGTCTCTGATAAGCAATAACGTAGTGAAATGAGCTGCTAGGCCTCCAGCAGTTTCTAGTGGACGGGTGTTCCCCAGACCCTCCTGTAGCAGGGCACTGGGCAATCAGGCTGGAAGTCAGAAGGCACACGCTAGGCTCATGCATGTCACCTCCAGGAAACTAGATCTAAGATGCCCTGTGTCCTAGGCAGAGGCTGCAGAGACCTGGGAAAAAGGGAAAAGGATCTGGATGTGGGTCAAGTGAATGGCCGTGGGCAAGGACAGAACACGTCAGGGGTCACCCCAAATGACACGTCTCTGCGGCCGTTAGCTGGTTGGGAAGTAGCTGGCACGTACTACTCCCTGACATGTGGGTTTCCTTCTCTGCTAAGCCCTGTCCCCGGCCACCTCCAGCCCCTCTTCCCTGTTATAAATGCTCCGTGCAGAATAAAGTGGCTATGACTATATATCCCCTGAGTCCCCGCCAGTCAGCGGCAAGGGTGTGACACGTGCCAGCCATTTCAGAACCAGCTAACGCTGGCCAAGGGCATGTGACCTGCACCGTTTGAGTCTGGGGGCTTTCACCATGGTGCGCAGAAGGGGAAACTGAAGCGATAAGTGCTGGACATGAGATACCTTACAGGGGCTGCTTTCCCGTGGGTGGGGGCTCAGCGCTTTTGGCAAATCAGGTCCCAGATCAGGTCTCCAGCCGCTGTGATCCGCTCAGCGCAGGGCAGTGGGGGTTACAGCTGCTGTTGTCGTGCATGCCACACATACGGGATGCCAGCTAAGAGGGAAACCGCGGCCTGCCAGCTACTTATTGACAACCGGACTGGTGTTCACACATCACACAGCACCCTTCCCCCCACCACACTCCCATCCACCCTCACCCACATCCACCAACTCCCATCCACACATTGTAACACATACCCACACATCACAACACACAGCCATCCCCCACCCCCACACATCGCAGCACCCCTCCCCCCGCCACACTCCCATCCGCCCTCACCCACATCCACTAGCTCCCATCCACACATCGTAACACACACCCACTCATCAAAACGCACAGCTGTCCCCCACCCCCACACATCATACAGCACCCTTCCCTCCACCACACTCCCATCCACCCTCACCCACATCCACCAACTCCCATCCACACATCGTAACACACACCCACTCATCAAAACGCACAGCTGTCCCCCACCCCCACACATCATACAGCACCCTTCCCTCCACCACACTCCCATCCACCCTCACCCACATCCACCAACTCCCATCCACACATCGTAACACACACCCACTTCATCAAAACGCACAGCTGTCCCCCACCCCCACACATCATACAGCACCCTTCCCTCCGCCACACTCCCATCCGCCCTCACCCACATCCACTAGCTCCCATCCACACATCGTAACACACACCCACTCATCAAAACGCACAGCTGTCCCCCACCCCCACACATCATACAGCACCCTTCCCTCCACCACACTCCCATCCACCCTCACCCACATCCACCAACTCCCATCCACACATCGTAACACACACCCACACATCACAACGCACAGCTGTCCCCCAACCCCACACATCACAGCACCCTGGGGTTAGTGTTGTCCTCAGGGCATTTCGAGCAGCTGCATTGGGAGTGAGGGCCCTTGGCTAGCCACAGAATGGGGGGGGGGATTCCATGCAAGCCACCCCCACGCTGCCCCCTGCGGGCACGCCCCAGCCCCGACCAGCAGCAACCCCCGTCATGCGGAGGGAGAAACACCTGGCCCACTGAATACATAGCCTGTGTATGAGGGTGTGGAAGGAGCAGGGTGTTGGGTGTGCTGTGATGTATGTGTGTGTTGTGATGTGTGAGTGGATGTATGTGGGTGCAGGGAGGTGTTGTGTGTGTCTGATGATGTATGAGTGTGGATGGGTGCATATGGGTGTGGAGAGAAGGGGGTTCAGTATGTTTAGGGGTGCATTGTGATGTGTGTGTTACGGTGTGTGGATAAGTGTGTGTGTTGAAGGGAAAGAGGGTTGGGTGTGATGGGATGTGTTGTGATGTGTGTGTGTTATGTGTGTTATGTGTGGGTGGGTGTGGAAGGAGAATTGTGTAGGGGGATGCGTTTTGATGTGTGTGTTACAGTGTGTGGATGAGTGTATGTGGGTGTGGAGGAGAGAGGGTGCATGGGTGTGGGAGGATGTGTTGTGATGTGTGTGTGTGTTACGGTGTGTGGGTGAATGTATATGGGTGTGAAGGGGAGAGAGGGTTGAGTGTGGGGATATGTTGTGATGTGTGTGTTATGCTGTGTGGGTGAGTGTATATGGGTGTAGAGTGGAGAGGGGTGTTGGAGGTGCATTGTGAT
Organism: Chelonoidis abingdonii; assembly: GCF_003597395.2. Classification (NCBI taxonomy): domain Eukaryota; kingdom Metazoa; phylum Chordata; order Testudines; family Testudinidae; genus Chelonoidis; species Chelonoidis abingdonii. Next base: position 4,626,338 of record NC_133771.1, on the reverse strand, counting down.
GTGTGTTTGTGACACACACAAAGAAGGATGACACTACAGACACTACAGAAAGGATGTGGACAAATTGGAGATAGTCCAGCGGAGGGCAACAACAATGATTAGGAGGCTGGAGCACATGACTTACGAGGAGAGGCTGAGGGAACTGGGATTGTTTAGTCTGCAGAAGAGAAGAATGAGGAGCGATTTGGTAGCTTTTCAACTACCTGAAAGGCGGGTTCCAAGGAGGACGGATCTAGACTGTTCTCAGTGGTACAGGTGACAGAACAAGGAGCAAAGTTGCAGTGGGGGAGGTTTAGGTTGGATATTCGGAAACACTATTTCACTAGGAGGTGGTGAAGCACTGGAATGGGTTCCCTAGGGAGGTGGTGGAATCTCCTTCCTTAGAGGTTTTTAAGGGCAGGCTTGACAAAGCCCTGGTTGGGATGATTTAGCTGGTGTTGGTCCTGCTTTGAGCAGGGGGTTGGACTAGATACCTCCTGAGGTCCCTTCCAACCCTGGTATTCTATGATTCTATTCTATGACGTGTGAACTCCAGCCCTGTTTTCACCAGGGAGCTGACAGGTCATGGTTTCCCTCTCAATTGGTGTCTCCTAGGTGTGGCACCCACAGCAGCAGCGGTAACCCCAGCTGCCTGGGGCCGAGCGCATCACAGCAGTTAGCCCCGATGGAGACACATAGAGGGGCCTGCAATGCTGCAAGCGCTGAGGCCCCTCCCCACCACTGAAAACCAGGCCCTTTCAAGTGTCTCATATCAAGCACCAAAGATCACTCATCGTTTCTGAAATCACGGCCCTGAGATATTTTGTGGCAGAACCAGCGGCCCAAGATACCTCCAAAAGCCCCTGTCTACAGCCAAAATCCTCCAGTTCAGACACATACAAGAGCTAGCTCCTCACTTTGGGTCACCAGTCTGCTGCCTCAGTTTCTCCTCTGGGCTCCTTGGTGAATGCACACACACTCACGTGGGTCACTACCACAGAAGAGCTTTATGAGCTTGCTACTTCTTCCACCCAAGGGGCCTGGTCCTTTACTGCTGGCAGTCCCTGGTTCAAGCCCCGGACAGGATGTACCCACATGCAACTCACCTCGCAAGATGGTGACGTTGCGCAGGATCTCCCCGTGCCTCACGTCCACCACTTTCATTTCCTCCATGATCATGGACAGGTTCTGGATGTCAAAGTCCAGCCGGGCGCTGAGCAGGCTGAACCGCTCCCGCAGCAGGTCCGTGGTGCCCAGCATCAGGCTGACAGACTTGTTCAGGTAATACAGCTCCTCAGCGTGGGAGTGGAAGCCCAAGGTGCAGGAGAGCCGCACGTCGTCCAGGTACTTGAGCATGCTGTGCACGTGGCTGTCCGTGGCATTGATGTTGGTGAAGATGGTGCTGATCTCGATCTCGTGCGAGGTCATGCGCCCCTCCAGGGTCTCAAACTGCTCTGCCGTCCGGTTCTGCGTGTACCTGGTGTGGTACTGCAGGTCGTGCATGTTCTCCTCGTGGTCGTCCAGGAAGGAGGAGATATTATCCAGCTGCAGCTGGAGCCCCATCACCTGCAGCACCAGGTCATGCATGCCTTCTGAGTTCTGGCTGATCCTCTGAGAGGCCAAGCTCATGCTGGCCTGGATGCTCTTGACCAGCTCGCTGGTCTTGGAGGAGGTGGCCCTCAGGTTCCCGAAGAGCCGGGTGTAGTTCTGCCACTCGGTCACCATCTTCTGCAGAGTCAGTGTCTCCTCGTCTGTCTTCCGCTGGATGGTATGGGTCCACTCCGAGGTCTGCCCCACCGTGAAGTTCATCTGCTCCACCACCGCCTTGACGTCGTACCGCTCCTGCAGCAGCCCCTTTAGGGAGTCATCCAGTGCCGAGGTGGCCGCCTGCCAGCCTGTCACCTGGGCTAGGAAATGTCCCAAGGTCTGGTTGACCTGCTGGATGGAGAATGAGCAGCCATCCATCTCACTGCTGATCTTGCTGCTGGTGGATGAGAGCTGCTGGTACCTCTGCGAGGTCCGGTCCAGCAGGATCTCCTGGACCAAGAGCATCTTTTGAATCTCCTCCAGTTCTTCCTGCAACTTGCTTATTTCCTGCCCCAGCTGCCCTGTGTCATGGCAGAAGGAGCAGTTCCCCGAGGATTTCTGATCTGAATGGGAGATACATAGCTCCGTCATGCTGTGTGCCAAGCAATGACGCATGAGTCAGCTGTGGAGAATGGACACATTCCCCCTCGGACTAGACCCCGGTGTCTGCGAGGCTCTCTCCACAACACGTTCTTCTCCCCAAGTGCTCTGGGATTATTTCTAATAGTTGGACACAGATACTGCTAAACCACATGTGGGCGAACTACAGATCTCTCCAGCGGGGGAGGCCCAAGAACCAGGATTGCCTGGGTTCTCAGTCATCCCCACTCTGACACTGACTCCCTGCACAGGCTTGGGCAAGTCACCTAATTGCTATGTACCTCAGTTTCCCCCACATGTAAAACAAGGATAGTGATACTTAACCTGCCTTTGGAACACACTTTCCCATCGACCCATAGAGTGTTCTCAGGATTATTATGATCCAGCTTTCGCATGTTTCCTACAGGAACTTGTACAAGGATATTGTGGGAGAGATGTAGGCCTTTCCTCCTCCCCCCCTGGACTTCTTCTTAGTTCTTTATCCAGTCAGGATAGAGGTTCACACTGAAGGCTCTGTGAGACCTTCCCTGCAGGAGCCCTCTTCCATCTGCTAGAGCAAACAGCAGCTTCCCCTGACCACCAACCCCCCTAATGCCATCCAACTAGTGACCCCACAAAATCCCTTAACTCCATGGCTACTCTGCTGCCTGAGGGATTGCAGCCCATGGGCAGGAGATATAATGGGGCCAGTGCTCCATGGGGATCAGAAGACTCACCGAGCTCCTGGAGGTTCTCCTGGACAGACACGATCTTCTTCTCATAGTAAGTCTGGGCCAAGCTGATGTCATCAGCTATAGAATTGACCTTCTTAAAGACTGCGGGGAAGAGAGAGATGGGAATATGGGGGATGGTCTGTGCTTTCAGCTCTTCTAGGTTAAGTGAGTGAATAATTATACTTTTCTGGAAACCAAATGGTCTGAAACGGATCCTTTTCCAATAGAAAGAGCTGTTAGTCGGTTTTAGCATTAGGAGACATTTTGGGCCAGATCCCCAGCTGGTAGAAACTGATTAAGCTCCGCTGAACTCAATGGGGCCAGATCCCTATCTGGTGTAAATAAGCACAGCTCCATTTAAATCAATGGGGTCAGATGCCCAGCTAGCATACATTTCCACCAGCTAAAGTCCTGACCTTTCATTTTTTGAATATATAAGAAAAGAAAGAAGTAGAGAGTAATAAAAATAAATCAGAAGCTATGTATTGTAGAACAATGATAAGAGATGCAAAGGAACACATGAAGAGTTAAGGACAATGAGTTTTCTAAGTATATTAGGAACAAAAGAAATCCTGACAATGGTATTGGTCCATTACTAGATGGAAATGGTAGAACTGTCAATAGTAATGTAAAAAAGGCAAAAGTGTTCAATAAATATTTCTATTCTGTATTTGGGGAAAAAAGCAGATAATGCAATCTCAATATAAGATGATGATAACACTCTTTCCATTCCACTAGTATCTCAGGAAGATGTTAAACAGCAGCTACAAAAGTTTCATATTTCTAAATCAGTGGGTCCAAGAGTTTTAAAAGAGTTGGCTGAGGAGCTCGCTGGACCACTAATGTAGATTTTCAACAAGTCTTGGAACACTGAGGAAGTTCCAGAAGACTGGAAGAAATCTAAAGTTGGGCCAATAGCTAAAAAGGGTAAATGGGATGACCCGGGTATTTATAAGCCAGTTAGCCTGACTGATTCCAGGGCAGACAATGGAGCAGCTAATATGAGACTCGATTAATAAAAAAATAAAAGAGGGTAATGTAATTAATGCCAATCAGCATGGGCTTACGGAAAATAAATCCTGTCAAGCTAACCTGATATCTTTTTGTGATGAGATTAAGAACATAGAACATAAGAACTACCATATTAGGTAAGACCTATGGTCCATCTAGCCCAGTATTCTGTCTTCTGATAGTGGCCAGTGCCAAATGCTTCAGGGGAAATGAACAGAACAGGGCAATTATTGAGTGATCCATCATCCAGTCCCAGCTACTGGCAGTTGGACGTTTAGGGACTCCCAGAGCATGGAACTGCCCCCTGAATATTTTGACTAACAGCCATGGATGGTCCTATCCTCCATAAATGTATCATCTAATTCTTTTTTTAACCCAGTAATACTTCTGACCTTCACAACATCCTCTGGCATTGAGTTCCACACGCTGGCTGTGCGTTATGTGAAGAAATACTTCCTTTTGTTTGTTTTAGGCCTGCTGCCTGTTAATTTCATTGGGGGACCCCGGGTTTTTGTGTTCCATAAAGGAGTAAATAACATTTCATTACTCACTTTCTCCATACCAGTCATCATTTTATAGACCTCTAGCATATCCCCCCTTAGTCATCTCTATTCTAAGTACCAGTCTTCTGCATATGGAAGCTGTTACTTACCCTCAATCATTTTTGTTGGCTTTCTCTGTGCTTTTCCCAATTCTAATATATCTTTTCTGAGACGGGGCAACCAGAAATGGATACTGTATTTAAGATGTGGGTGTACCACAGACTTATATAGTAGCATTATGATATTTTCTGTCTTATTATCTATTCCTTTCTTAATGGTTCCTAACTTTCTGCGAGCTTTCTTGACTGCCGCTGCACATTGAACTGATGTTTTCAGAGAACTAACCATGACTCTGTCATAAACATACAGCTAAGGGTAGAATAAAATCCCTCCTTTACCTGTACGGGGTTAAGAAGCTCAAATAACCTGGTTGGCACCTGACCAAAAGGACCAATAAGGGAAGAAGATACTTTCAAATCTGCAGGGGGAGGTTTTGTTGGTGCTCTCTTTGTTGTTCTCTCCAGGACAGAGAGGGACCAGGGCAGGAAAAACCATCTCCTAAAACCCTACCTGAAATAAGCACCCAAGATTACAAAAATTGTAAGTAATAGCAAGGAAATGCATTAGCTTATCTTTTGTTTTACCTTGTGAATTTCCCCTATGCTAAGAGGGAGGTTTATTCCTCTTTTTTGTAGCTTTGAAGTTTTGCCTAGAGGAGAATCCTCTGTGTTTTAAATCTTATTACCCTGTAAAATTATCTTCCATCCTGATTTTACAGAGGTGCTGCTTTTACTTTTTTCTTTATAATAAAGTTCTGCTTTTAAGAACCTGATTGGTTTTTAGTGTCCTAAAAAACCCAAGGGTCTGATCTGTGCTCATCTTGTTTACCCATTTCGTTGGTATATTATTCTCAAGCTTTCCCAGGAAAGGGGGTGACGGGCCTTGGGGGGATATTTCGGGGAAACAGGAACTCCAAGTGGTCCTTTTCCTGAATCTTTGTCTAACTCACTTGGTGGTGGTAGCAATACCGTCCAAGGACAAGGAAGAATTTGTGCCTTGGGGAAGTTTTTAACCTAAGCTGGTTAAATAAGCTTAGGTTAAAAATAAGCTTAAGGGGGGTCTTTCATGCAGGTCCTCACATCTGTACCCCAGAGTTCAGAGTAGGGAGGGAACCCTGACAGACTCCAACAGCTTTTTCTTGAGCGGGAACAGATCATTTAGACCCCATCATTTTGTATGTATAGTTGGGATTATGTTTTCCAATGTATGTCACTTTGCACTCATAAGTTTGGCTGAGAAAGATAATAGCGTGGATGTAATAGACTTCTGTAAGGCATTTGACTTGGTACCCCCACATTTTGATTAAAAAAGTAAAACAATATAAAATGAACATGGCACACATTAAATGGATTAAAAACTGGCTAACTGATAGGTCTCAGAATGTAATTGCTAATGGGGAATCTTCACTTCGAGCAGGTGTATTTCTAGTGTGATCTTGCAAAAATCAGTTCTCGGCCCTTCACTATCTTACATTTTTATCTGTGCTCTGGAAGAAAACATAGAATCATCACTTATAAAGTTTGCAGATGACACAAAAATTGCAAGAGGGGTAAATAATGAAGAGGACAGGTCACTGCCACAGAGCGATCTGGATAGCTTGCTGCACTGAGCACACTCAAACGATATGCATTTTGGTAGGGCTGAATGTAAATGTCTACACGTAGGAACAAAGACTGTAGGACACATTACATGACAGGGGACTCTATCCTGGGAAGCAGAGACGCTGAAAAAGATTTGGGGCTTGTGGTGGATCATCAGCTGAACAGGAGCTCCCAGTGAGACGCTGTGGCCAGAACAGATCCTTGGATGCTTAAAGAGGGGATCTTGAGCAGGAGCAGAGAGGTGATTTTACCTCTGGTGCGACCGCTGCTGGAATCCTGTGTCCAGCGCTGGTGACCACAATTCAAGTAGGATGTTGATAAATTGGAGAGGGGTCAGAGAAGAGCCACAAGAATGATTAAAGGATTAGAAACCTGCCTTTCAGTGACAGACTTGAGAACTCAATCTATTTAGTTTAACAAAGAGGTTAAGGGGTCACTTGATCACAGCCTGTAAGTACCTATGTGGGGAAAATATATTTAATCATGGGGTCTTCAGTGTAACAGACAAAGATCTAACAAGATTCAATGGCTGGAAATTGAAGCTAGACAAATTCAGATTTGAGATAACTAATTTTTTAACAGGGAGGGTAATTAACCACTGGAACAATTTCCCAAGGGGTCGTTGTGGATTCTCCATCACTGACAATTTATAAATCAAGACTGGATGTTTTCCTAACAGATCTGCTCTCGGAATTATTGGGGAGCAGGTCTCTGGCCTGTGTTACCCAGATCAGACTATATGATCACAATGGCCTTGGAATCTATGGCCTCTCTCCTTGTTGCATTGTTCATTAGGGTCCTGACCTTGCCAGGTGCAGAGAGCTTCCTCAAGGAAACTATCCCTTCCTGACCCTTGCAGGCGACCAGAGGTAGCTCTGAAGCATGAGAATCTGCCTAACCCTAAATCTGGGGCAGATTCTTCCTCTCCCCTCCGCCTTTCTTACTGTGTGTCTATGGTATGGCTAAGGCAGGTCTGACCCTGCAATCGGATCAGCCACTGGGGATGGGCACCGGGGTCTGTGCAGCTGAGCACAGACATGATCCAGACCATGTTCCTGGTAAGACAGAGTAAGGTGGGGGGTGAGTATTGGCCCCCGGGGGCAGGTGCCATTTCCGTGCTGTTTAAACTTTCCAGTGGAGGCTCTGCAGCTTCCCATCCATCTCCCTCTATTGATTTCCTCCCAGATGTAATTTACAAGCGATGAACATGTCCACGGAATGACTATTTATAAGGGGCGCTGAACATGCGGGAAACCTTCCAAGGCGCTGGAGCGGCCAGCCATCGCTGGAGCATAACAAGGGGAGGAGAAAGCGGAGCCAGCATTGGAAAGGGTTTGCTCGAATCCTTCGTGTGGGTGGGATTTGATGGGGTTGCACACTCAGCCAGGGGGAGCTGTGAGGAAGTCGATGGCGCTCAGCTACTTTGCACCAGCTGGGGGTCTGGCCCACTGATGCTATTTATGCAAAGGCCCACCTGGCGTTTCCAACCCTTGCCAAGCAAGCCAACCTCTGCGTCAGCTTTGCAGAAATGCTGTCGCCTCCATCACCTCCCTCTGCCAAGAGCTTCTCCCGTATCATTGCTCTGTGGTGGCCTCTTCCTGTCCAGACCTGATTATGGAGGCAATTTTCATGAGATGACAAATAAGAGCGGCAGCCAAAGGCTAAAACGGCACTTGCCTCCTGCCACTCTGGAGTGTGGGATGGGCAAGGAACCTAGAGCAGGCTGGAATCAGACGCGCCAAGGGAAGCCAGCCCTTCTTCAGGAGTTGGGAAAGGGAGAGGTTACAGATCAGGGAAGGGTCACCTACGCTGGGGCCTTCATTGAGCTGCTGCACCAGGGCTTGGCAGGCCAAGGGAGAAGGGATGGGCGCTGGCGGGCAGATGGGGTCAGGAGAGGTTCCGGGTTTGGATCGGAGGTCCCAGCCTGAAGCGCTGTCTCAAGTGTGTTAACTCAGCCCTGACACTGGGCAAGTGTGACGCTCTGCGGTCTATATGGTTTTAAAAAATATGCTAATGAGTGAATATAATGTCACTGGAACATGCTTCATGCAAAAGGTCTCTTGTAAGGTATCGTTACAAGCTTATAATCTACTGAGTGTGGTCATCCTATTTGTATGAATGTATCATTCTTGTATCTGAAACTAGGAATATGAAATATAACTCTGAGGGCCTATTGTAATCATGCAAAGTGTGGGCCATTAATGGTGGTTTAGAATCTTGATGACTCACATTAACTAGGACCATTGTCTGCAAATGGTTGTGTTTTACCTGTGAGTCTTCCTGTGTATGTGTGTGCTGGCAAGTGGGCAATGAAGTCTTGCAGTGACATGTGATCATGTCACCTGAACTGGAATCCATCTTTAAACTGGTGTCTTTCCATTGAGAGGAGGGGGTGGTAACCCAGAGAGGGACAAAGGATTCCTGCCTTATGCAAAAGATATATAAAGGGGCAGAACAGAACAAAGGGAGAGAGGAGCCATCATGAAGAATCCCCTAGCGACCACCTGAGCTGGAACAAGAGCTGTACCAGGGGAAAGAATTGTGCCCAGGCCTGGAAGGGGTCCAGTCTGAGGAAAAACTTACTGAAGCATCTCTGAGGGTGAGATTATCTGTATTCAGTTTGATTAGACATAGATTTGCACATTTTATTGTATTTTGCTTGGTGACTTACTTTGTTCCATCTGTTACTACTTAGAACCATTTAAATCTTACTTTTTATACTTAATAAAATCACTTTTGTTAATTATTAAACCCATAGTTTAATACCTGGGGAGGCAAACAGCTGTGCATATCTCGCTATCAGTGTTATAGAGGGTGAACAATTTATGAGTTTACCCTGCATAAGGTTTACACAGGGTCAAACGGATTTATTTAGGTTTAGATCCCATTGGGAGTTGGGTATCTGAGTGCTAAAGACAAGCACACTTCTGTGAGCTGCTTTCAGGTAAACCTGCAGCTTTGGGGCAAGTAATTCAGACCCTGGGTCTGTGTTGGAGCAGACAGGAGCATCTGGCTCAGCAAGACAGGGTGCTGGAGTCCTCAGCTGGCAGGGAAAACGGGGCAGAGGTAGTCTTGGCACATTAGTTCGCAGCTCCCGGGGGGGTTCTGTGATCCAACCCGTCAAACGTGTTCAGGTTCAGATCTGAACATAGATGCACCCCAGGCTGAAGGTGCTAGGTTCTGCTTTGGCCCATTGCAGAGACACGGGATTAACAACATCGCTGGGTTGAAGACGGAGCTTGTTAAGTGTACAAATGGGATTCCAGGATGGGGGCACCCAGGAGACCAGGGTCCCAGAGTTGATGACCCAGATGGGCCCGGCCAGGCCTGAGTTCCCAGCTGCCACCCGTTTGGAGTTCTGCTGCGAAGGTGGTGAGTTTGGATCCTGCTCTCAGTTTGGCCTCATCTCTAAGTCTGTGGTGAAACAACTTGTTTGCTCTCTCTAATCTCTAGCAGATACTCACAGGGCCCCGATCACCGTAGTATCTGGGCTCCTCACAATCATTAATGGATTTATCCTCTCTTTGCTCCTCCCCCTGCTAGCTTCTTGGAGCCCAAGGAATGTGCCAGGCCCCTGCTCGGGGATGCCCGGGGAAGAGAAAGTCCCTTTACCCCAGTGCTGGATGAGGCCCTGTCTAACGGCACTGTGCTGTAAGTGTGTCTGGGCAGCTGGATGAGGTCCAGCCGGTTGGTCTCCGTGGGCAGCTGTCACCATGTCAGCGTTGCAGCCAATCGGTGCTGCAGGACCAGCCCGGCAGGTCTCCACTCCCCTGGTGCAGTGGGCCAGCCAGGTGGCAGGGGCCCATGGAGAAGACCTGTGCTCTGGTGGGCCACCCTAGCTGGGGAGGAGGAGAAGCCCGGGGTGTGACGCGTGCTCTGTGTAGGAACTTCCAGAGAGCAGGGAGCAGGAGTGGGCTGTTCCAGGCCATCTATGCTTAGCTCCTCAGGGCTGGAGAGAGAGCGGGGTTCAGGCAGAGGCTCCTCCGATATCCAGGGCTGTGGGATCTGGCAGCTCTCTCTGCCCAAAATAAAACACTGCAAAAAAAGCCCAAAGGAAACCACCAGGCCAATTACTGTGCTGAACTGGCATGAAGGCCAAACAAGAGATTCCTCGGGCAAGGCTGCTGGCGCACAGCTCTGAGGGACTGTGAGTGGTCTTCCCTCGTCGTGAGAGGCGGGAACCCACCTTGTGACTTAGGGATTTCTCCAAGCTGTGCTCTCCGGGATCTCTGGTCCCTGGTGGGCTGCAGGTCAAGGGAGCCGCACTGCTTTCCCACTGAAGCAGCCACAAGAGGACCGAGATGCCGGGCTCACTGGGATGCTGGCGGGGTCTCAGACCACGAGCTCTGCACTGAGAATCAGGGGATGGAGAGGGGTTTGGACGCTGGCTTGATTTGGATAGGGGCTGCTCTAGTGCACGGGGCACTGGAAACCTGCATTCTCCTCGTGGCCCTGCAAAGGTTGAGAAACAGCGAGGGAACGGACACAGCGAGATGAGGGTAGGCAGCAAATGGGAGCCATTATGATATAAGAGGGCTCTGGGATGGGACTGAATTGTGAGTAAAAAGAACAGGAGTACTTATGGCACCTTAGAGACTAACAAATTTATTTTAACATAAGCTTTCATGGGCTACAGCCCACCTCTTCGGATGCATAGAATGGAACACACAGACAGGAGATATTTATACATACAGAGAACATGAAAAGGTGGAAGTAGCCATACCAACTGGAAGAGTCTAATCAATTGAGATGAGCTATCCTCAGCAGGAGGAAAAAAACCTTGGAAGTGATAATTAAGATGACCCATAGAAGGTGTGAGGAGAACTTAACATAGAGAAACAGATTCAATTAGTGTAATGACCCAACCATTCCCAGTCTCTGTTCTCCTCACACCTTCTATGGGTCATCTCAATAATCACTTCAAAAGATTTTTTTCTCCTGCTGATGATAACTCATCTCAATTGATTAGACTCTTCCTGTTGGTACGCATACTTCCACCTTTTCTGTTCTCTGTAGTATAAATATCTCCTGTTCTGTGTGTCATTCTGTGATCTGAAGAAGTGAGCTGTAGCTCACGAAAGCTTATGTTGAAATAAATTTGTTAAGTCTCTAAGGTGCCACAAGTACTTCCTGTTCTTTTTGCGGATACAGACTAACATGGCTGCTACTCTGAAACCTGAATTATGAGTGTTCGGGCCATGGACTGGAGCTGGTCGTTGTTAGGAACTAGGGATCACCCAATGAAATGAACAGGCAGCAGGTTTAAAACAAACAAAAGGCAGTATTTCCACTCTTCAACCAGCGCACAGTCAACCTGTGGAACTCCTTGCCAGGGGATGTTGGAAAGGCCAAGACTATAACAGGGTTAAAAAAGAACTAGATAAGTTCATGGAGGATAGGACCATCAGTGGCTATTAGCCGGGACGGGCAGGAATGGTGTCCCTAGTCTCTGTTTGCCAGAAGCTGGGAATGGGCGACAGGGGATGGATCACTTGATGATTCTCCGTCCTGTTCATTCCCTCTGGGGCACCTGGCATTGGCCACTGTCAGCAGACAGGACACTGGGCTAGCTGGACCTTTGGTCTGACCCAGTCTGGCTGCTCTTATGTCTCTATGGCATGGGAGCTCTGCAGCACATACCAGGTCCCTGCAGCAGCAAGCCCCATTACCTACGAGTGGCTCCTGGAGCAGTCAGGGGAATGCAGACACTGTAACAAATCTTAGGCTTTGCGACTGGCTGCCTACAGCCACACTCAGAACTTCACAGCAGCAGCGGGGACAGCACCCAGAGCCTTCTGCTCCCAAAGCCCAGGCCCCTGCTCCATAGCTAAAGGGGAATTTCTGTTAGCAGTACAGTAGCTATGACACACAGCAAAGAAGTTTGGATTCCATCTGCTAGTGATATCAGGGGTGCACACGCATACTTAACCCGAGCGGGCGAGTGGCTAGGGCACTGGTGTTAGGAGACCCACGTTCTAGTCCAGCTCTGCCACTGATCCACTGCATGAGCTTGGGCAAGTCACTGCCCCTCTGTGCCTCAGTTTCCTCATGGGTAAAATGGGGGTGATTGTCCCCCCCTGCCTTTGTGACATGAAGATTTCAAGAGCTAAATCTCATTATTATTACAATCCTCCAAACCCCCAGGTGACCAGGTGGGTGTCCCAGGCAGGGAAAGCCCATGTTACGCTGGTCCACTCGTGTTTCCTGGGGAGAGACAGGCAGGAAGGAAAAGAGAGTCAGGTTCTCCGAGGCTGCGCTTACCCAGGGACGCCAGCACCATCACGGCGATGATCAGTAAGACGCAGAAGATGTACAGCCCTTTGACGGAGGTCTGGAGCGACAGGTTCTTCTGGCACCGGCTGCAGTTGGTCCGTGTCCTGCCTGAACAGGGACAAAGGCGAGAAGGGAAGGTTGGAGTTTTCCGGCACAAGGCCTGGAGTCCACCCTCTGGAGATGGGCAAGAAGGATGCAGCACCTCAGGAACAGGGGCATCCCTCAGACCCCACCCTGCCAACTCCCTCCCCGGTTGTGAGCTCTGGGCAGCTACCCCTATTTACAGCAGCTGGATCTCTTTAAGCAGAGGGTAGACTCAAGGAGGTTCCCCCCCAAATCAACCCACCAGATCTAAGGGCATCTCCCTGGGTCTCCTCTGGTACTGACAGCAGACAGGCCCGGCCGGGAGCCTGAGGTAAGGGAAGAGCTGGAGAGAGGGTAGAGAAAGGAAAAACGCAGCGTTTCTGCCTCCTCCTGGCTCTGTGTCCTTCGTTTGGAGATTCCCTCTGCCCCATCCCTCTTCCACAGGCTATGAACAAGGATCCTGCCCTGCAACCTGCAGTCACCCACTTGGGGATACCAGGCCCATGGGTTGGCATGGCCCAGGCTTTGGGGTAGGAGAGCCGTTGACCCCCTCCATCCGGGGCACAACCAGTGCTGGCAGCAGACAGGGCACAGGGCTGCAGGCCAATGTCCTTTGAACATAATGGAGAGGCTCCCCCTGACTCTGGGGGGCCTAGGACTAGGCCTGGATGAACTTGCTCTAGCTATGACAAGGGTCGGGTTTGTACAGGTTTTTGGGCAGCTCAAGGCGGAGCCAGGTGCCGAGGGGGATTTTTTAAAGCGCCTTGAGGTGCCTAAAGACTTTTAAAAACCCAGGCCTAGGGTCCCAGCTAGAGAGGGGCCAAGCCCACTTGTCAAAGCCAGCCCTGAGCTTCTCCTCAGTCACCTCCTCTAGCCAAAGTGAGGAGAGATCGGGGTTCTCCATGGCTGGTTGAAGGCTCTGAACCCAGCTGGTTGGGCTCCCTTCTCCAGAGTGAGCATCAAGCCCAGAGCACAGGGCCTGGGACAGTCCCTGCCCTTCCATTAGGTGATGGTCCTGACAGATGCCTGAGGCTGGTGGGACTTCACAGGAACTCCCTGACATATAGGCAGCAGCCCCCTCCATGACTGCCTAGCCCGGGTCAGGGCTTAGCCACTGCACAGGCTGTGAGAGTGAATCTGGGAGCTGGAGAACCCTAGGGTCCTTTCACGTCCCGATTCCGGTCTCTACAGCCTGCTCCTATCTCTGCTCTCCTACACCTGCCAAGCAGCAGAGGGGAAAGGCCACCATCCAGGGAACAAACCTTGCTCGGTCGCCTTCCTCAAACCCTTCCCCAAGATAAGGCACTTCCTCCCTCCCCCAGTTATGGCCACCTAGGCTCATTACAAGTTCTGCCCTGTACAGCACTTCACAGCCTCAGGGCCTTGCCATGTGGAGCGAGCATCTAGGAAGCATCCCTGAATGGCCCACAAGAAATGGAGTGAGCGACACCCGATGGGCCTTCTCATGCACTGAACTTCTCAGGCTGGTCGGTGCCCTCACCGTCTGGTCTGTATCTGAAGGATGGCATGTCGTCGTCCTCTCCAATGAGGTCTTCTTCTGAAAGACAGGCAGATGCTTCAGAGCTTTCCCTGACTTTGCTCCACGGAATCACTAGCCGTGACAGCAGAGGGCCAGATTGTGCCATCCATCCCCACCCTGCAAAGCCCCTTACTCCACAAGTAGCTTCAGCGGATAAGATGCTACTCAAGGTGAGTAGGGGCAGCAGAATCCGGCTGGCAGTGCAAGGTACAAAGCTTGGTCTATGGTTATGATCTATTTTGGGCCTTTCTCCAATAAACTCCTTTGGGCTCAGTTCCCTCAGGCTTCCACCTAGGCCAGGCATTTTGGAAGGGGGGAAGACGCCCAGGCAGAGTGCTTTGGAAAATGCACTGTCCAAGCTCTGTTTTGTTTCTAAATGAGATATGAAGCATTGCTCCTCTGCCTGTAAACATCTGCTGGGTCCTAAAGCCCTTCTTCCTGTTGGCAACCACCCAGGGCTAGATTGTGCCTTTGGGCCAGGGATAGTGTGGAAACCGAGCCAGCCTAGGAGTAGCCCAAGAGCCGTGGTGTCTCTGAGATACCTCTGAAGTCCCAGTCCTCTCCCTATTCCCATCTTGCTCCCGCAGCACTCATAGACTCTAAGGCCAGAAGGGACCCCCATGATCATCTGGTCTGACCTCCTGCACCTCGCAGGCCACAGAACCTCGCCCACCCGCTCCTGTGATAGATCCCTGACCTCTGGCTGGGTTCCTGACGTCCTCAAACCATGGTTTAAAAACTCCAAGTGACAGAGAATCCACCGTTTACTCTGGGTCTGCGCTAGCCGTAAATTAACAGCTCCCAGCTCAGTTGCATTGGCCAGAGAGCAGACACAACCCATTCCCTGCCTCGCCCCCTCCACCTGCTCTGGGACAGGAGTAAGGGCACACAGAGCCCTGCTCGCCCCCGCATGCCCAGCCCTCGGGGCCAGGGAGCCTGTGAAGAGGTGGAAGGGGAGCTCCTGCTTCCTGGCGTGGGGCTGGAGTCTGTGACACCCTGACCCTCAGGTAGTGCTGTAAATGGGCCCCAAGCTGCAGCACCCGGCAGAAAGCGGGTCCCTGCTCTGAAGTGCTGGGAACCAGGAATCACCGGGGTGGGACAGCAAAGGGGGAGAGAGATCCGCTCGCATGCGGACAGCCCAGCGGGAAACCTGGTGGGAGTGACATTCGTTCTGCCACTGGAATGAACCTGGGGCACCTCCCCCAGGCTGATACGCCTGCCTCCTCCACCCCACCCCCAGGGGAGCTTTACCCTCAGGGCAGAGCATTGGCTTAGTCACATCTAGCTCCGACAGAGGCCCCAGGGCCCTTCTTTTGGACCGTTCCCAGCCTGTCCTGCAAGGAGACGTCCCTCTAGGTGCAGAACGCCAGTTCCGTCAGAGAGGGGCCCTGTCCCGGAACGCCTCCCACCCCCAAGGCCTGGCTTTCCAAGCCCTTCGTGCTCTGAGCTCCCAGGGAGTGCCCTGCTCATCTGCCCTTTGCCGTTAATTCCCCTGGGCTCTCCTGCAATTTAAACAAACGCCAGGGGAGAGGATGTGCCGCCTGCACCCTCTCAGGCCTGGGGAAATCACCACGGTCAGGGCCGGCTTTAGGGCGATTCCCCCGATTCCTGGGAATTGGGCCCCACAGCGTCCGGAAGAGGGGTCTTGCACCCTCCACTGAAATGCCGCCGGAAACAGAGGCAACCGATTGAGCTGCAGCCAAATTGCCACTATTATCTTCAGCGGCAACTCAATCGCTGCTGCTTTCTTCGGCAGCATTTCGGCAGCAGCTCTTTCGAATCGGGCCCCGCATGTCCTGTAGCCGGCCCTGACCACAGTTGCACAATTGCTAAGCCCCTGCCTGGCCTGGATACTGACTGCAATGCACTGGAGCCTATCCCAGCCTGTGGGGGAAGCCCTCAGGCTCATGTGCATCTTTGACCCCAGGGTACTGAAAGCAAGACACTCTGAGGCATATGCATGGGAAGTGGGGGTGCTGCAGCACCCCAGGTTTTATGCAGGGCCACTGGCCCCCAGTCCCACTCCCCAGCCACTGGCTCCTCGCATAAAACCTGGGAGTGCTTCGCACCCCTATGCCCTGCTCCTGGCCCTCCGCCTGCACTCTGCTCCACAACCCCTCACCTCACCTGCGACTCAGGTCCTGGCCTCTGGCCCCAGGCCGGTCCCACGCCCCGCTCCTGGGCCCTGCCCCACTCCCAGCCCTGTGCTCGGGGCTCTGCTCCTGGGGCCCTGGCCACTGCCCCATTCCCCATGCCTGGGGCCCTGTGCCCAGCGCCCTGCTCCCAGGGCTCCACTCCCTGGACCCCTGGGGGTGGGGGGAAGGACACCGGTAAGGGGTCTGGCTTTCAGCACTCCCACTACTAAAATGTTCCAGCGCCAGTGTTCCCAGACATTGCTTAGGGACAAAGGAGAGAGTAATAGAGGAACCAATGTCTAGTGTGTGCATACACCACTGCCCTCTACTGGAGAGCAGCAGAACTGCCCAACTGAGTGTCACAGGACCTATACTGGCAACAGCTATTGGAGATTCTACTTTAACTCAAAGGCAGGTACCTGGGCTTTGGAGCAGGGAGATCTGAGTTCTGTCTCTGCACTGAGCAGATTGAGAAACCGTGGATTGCCATGGGTTTGTTACAATATGATACATGAGGTTAAGCCTGACACAGACCCTCAAATCCAGCCCCCCGAGATGTGAGGAAATTCTGCTCTGATTTAGTCTTGTGGAAATAGAGAAAGAGCTGACAGGGATTTGTAGAGGATCTTAATGCAAGACAGTCTCTGTTAGCAAGAGTCAGGCTAACTGTAACCCTACTAAAGCGAGATCTGTAGAAGCGAGGACTGTGTGAGGCGAGTGGGAAAGAACTGTGTGAGAAGTGGTTTCGACCTTGTGTAGATAATACGAAATGTGGACTAGAGTCTCTTAAGTGAGAAAAACAAGATATCAGGATGACCTGTGTATAAACAAAATGCAGCTGTTGCTTATTATCATCTGTAATAAAAGTATAAATGCTGCTGTAATTGTTTACCTGTCTAGGAAGGGGAGATCCTATGTCCTAGTGCACTCTCTCCCTGCTGTAGCTGCTAAACAGAATAAAGTATCTGACTTTGTTGTACCCAAACAAATAAGTGAGAACTCTGTTATTCTCCAACAGTCTGAACACCAGAAGGACTCTGTTTTATGGATTTTTACTGGGGATACGCCTGTCATAACTTTCCTACTCAGATTTGAACCTTAGCGTTCATAAACTGAGAAGCTAGCATGAACGCTCTAAGCTTAATTACCAACTTAGATCTGATAGCCTGCCACCAACCAGGAATTCCAGTGCCTGGTACACTCTGGTCCCCCCAAAACCTTCCCTGAGGACCCCAAGAACCCAAATCCCTTGGATTCTTAAAACAAGGAGAAATAAACTATTCCCCCCCTCTTTTTACCCCTCCCAGGCTTCCCTCGCCAGGCTACCCTGAGAGATTACTGATCCAAACTCTTTGAATCTAATCCCCTTCCCCAGAGGCACACAGATTCAAGGAAAACAGAGAGAGATTCTTCTCTCCCTCCCATCTCCCTCCACCAGTCCTAGTGAGGTTCCCATTCCTGGATAAACAAGGAAACAAAGAAGAATCCAACTGTTTTAAAAGAGCTTTATAATAAAAGAAGAAAAAGACATAAAAACATGATCTCTGCATTAAGGTGCAACACAGGGCTATGCTCTTATTCAAAAAGAGATACAATTTAAAATATTCCAGCAAACTACACACATGTAAATACAACAAAAACCATAACAGCCTATTGTTTTTCTACCTTTGTACTCACAACTTTGAAACTGAAGATTAGAAGCTTGAAGATAGAAAACCCCCTCTCATAGCCGAGAGCCAGACAAAAGACACACGCCCAAACATTCCTTCCCTGAGCTTTTGAAAAATCCGGTTTCCTGATTGGTCCTCTGGTCAGGTGTTTGGGTCCCTTTGTTAACCCTTTACCGGTGAAAGAAGCATTAACCCTTAGCTATCTATTTATGACAACTCCCCAAACGGAAAGTTAGAAACCTGGGTCAGAATCTTGTCCCTTGATCCCAATTCCTCTCTAATGAAATCCCTAATTATTTTTCTTCAGGTCAAACTCCCACTATGTGTCTGCCTCTCTCCCTGCTACAGCCCTGCAAATCCGTGGATATCCACTTTATATCCGCAGGTATCCACATCTGCGGATCATTTTTGTGGTCAAATGCGGGTGCAAGTTTTGTGTCTGCAGCGCAGGGCTCTACAGATATCTGCAGCTCCTGGCTCTCGGCCAACGCATCAGTATCAGAGTCAGAGGATAGCAGTGTGGCTGTTATTACTCGAGGTCTGCCTTATAATTTAGAAAAAAAACAGTCCCTGCTCCAACAGATTCATGATCTGGCCCAGGTACGGAATACACAGAACAGAGAGATCCAAGAATCCATGTGTCTGCGAAAGGCCCCCAGGAGACGTGCTTTGAGGAGGGAGATCAAAAGAACCTGGAGACTGTTCCGAGGATAGCAGGGACAACATGGAACAAGCCATGGATTTAGTGCTGGGGAAAGGTGCCGGATTGGCAGCAGCTCTGCAAACTGAAGTCCTCTACGCACGGAATGGGCGCTGCACGGACAAGCTGCCTTCACAGCATTGTCTTGAAGGAGGGACAATCGCAAGATCTCCCTCCACGGTGCAGCTACTCTTTGGCCGCTCTCCTGAGACACTTGTGCCCGATAGTGCAACCCCATGCAGCGTCTCGGGGACCTCGGTGTTACACTGACGAGTGGTTTGTGTGTGATTGGGTTCTACTCCACGGCTCTTCCAGGAATGAGAGATGGCAGGGTGGGGGTGGGAGTGGGCCCGGGGAGGATCAAGACGAGTCACTGAGATTGTGAACAACTCCGGAGAGGTGCTGCCTGCTGGGTTTTCCAGAGACCCCATACCAAACTCAGGGCTTTTGATATAAAAGGCTGAGTTTGAACAGATTCAGAGTCTTCCTTTCGATTCAACAAGCAGACAGGATCTTGGAGCTCTAGCTGAAATGTTGGAAAGTCTTTGGCCTACGAGGGCCCCACAAGACCGGTTGGAGGGATCCTGGTACATTTGGTAAGTGCGCAGGGACATTTCCTGGGTTTTTTACATTTTCTCCATAGGCTTCTCTGTCCTTATATGAAATGTGCTCTGCTGGGGAAAACACCGTCTGTCTTCGGAGAGAACAAAACACACAGGTGCTGGCCATTACGCAGACTGGCTTTCTGGAGATATTGCAGTGCCTGGCAAGGGGCTGGTCAGCCTTACAAAAGCTTGGTCAGATGGGAGAGAGACGCGGGTCTCGGCCCAGAGAGCTGGGAGCCGGAGACCATAAGTGGGTGCCCTCAAGGGATCCTGGAGCGGGAATACAGGAGCAGTTACCCTGAACCTGTGATAACATCCAACAAGGGGAACATGTAGCGGTGACAGCACAGATACGAACTGGGTAAATTAGACCAGGAAAGCGTGTTCTGTTTCACAGGACAGGAAAGAGGAAAAAAGAGATCTCGTCTGAGTCTAATTTCCCCTGACACTGCAGATAATATGCACAATTCAGCTCCTCCTCATCGAGTCGCTGCATTGAATAAAGGGATTAATAAGCCCTAATCTGCTTCCAAATACTGTATTTCCTGAGCTGTAACATTCGGAAGTGGGTTCTGAGGGTGGTTGGATTGGGGTTTCGCCTTGGCATGTCATAAACACAGGAGAGCCAATTGTGAAATACCGACTGTGCTTTCAAACTGCTTCCCACTAAACTCCAGGGCTGCCTGGGAGAGAATGTTGAACGTAGACACGATTTTGGCGTAGCCTCATCCCGACTAAGCATCTTACTTTAGACAACTCCACATCTGGAGGCTTCTTCTCCACATTTTGCTTTACGGAGCCAAAGGATGGCGTGCGTTTCTGCAGCAGATAGATGACCCGTGCCCCTTTAGGGCTGGAAAGTCACCAGGGAGGTAATAAAAAGTGGTGTTTATCAACGTTTATCTGGAGTGCAGTTTGTACATTTTTCTGGACCTGAACCCCAATTCTTGGCATTCACCCCAAGTACAGTAATAGGAAGGTTGCAGGCTATATTGACTCCAACAACATGCTTTGGAGTTTCTTTGAAATTACAGAGCATAGGGGAAAAAACCTCAGCGGTTAAATGAGATTTATGTAGTAATTAGGATTTGCACTGTCCTTCTACAGTCTGGGGAATTTCCCACTTCACTACCAAGGTCTAGATAGATGTCTAATCAATTAAGGAATTAGATGAACACTGATTTTCCTGATCAGTCCTAGTGCCCAGGGAAATCAGATGATGGCTAGGAACCATCTGTCAGCCTTGGATGTAACCAAATTTACTTAGCAGATATGTCCAAAAAAATTCCACTGAGATCTCTAGCACGTGGACGAGCCACATCTCAGGGCTTTGATGTAATTACCATGAAACAAGACTGTTTAGCCAATAGGATCACGCTATGCAAATAACTGAGAGTCAATTTCACGCTGAGTGGCTGAATCCTCTGCCAAAGTCAGAATTCTACAGACCAGGAAGAAAGAACAATTTGTTATTTACTGCTTGGAAGTGAAATTGAAAAGCTAAAAAAAGATTCTCCCCCTTAACCAGGGCCTGGGGAAGTTCTGCAATATGGGGGTTATGAAAACCTGCTGCAGTTTTGAACTGCGTTTGGCTCCATCCCAAAGCTCTTATCTCAAAGTGCAAAACTCTGTCAAAATCCCTAGCTTTCGTATCAAAACTAGAAGAGCACAAAAATAATGGAGGAAAAAATGTGACTTTCACAATAGCTTTCTATGGACAAAGGCCAGTCGTTTATCTGGGAGTAAATTCACAAACCCGAGTTACTGTTTTCATTCTGTGACCAACTCTACTTTTTACGCATTCTACAGGAAATGGCAAATCTGCAGGTTTTGAGTTTTACAAATTCTGTGGTGATTCGCTGACACGGCCCTAGAATCATGAACCATGCAGAACTGACAATGACACAGGGCTTGATTCTGCTCTCACTTATATCTTCATGCATCTGATGAAGTGGGTTTTAGCCCACGAAAGCTTATGCCCAAATACCTTTGTTAGTCTCTAAGATGCCACAAGGACTCCCCATTCTTCTTACCTATACCTGTGTAATTCAGGAGTAACTAACCTAACTGACATCAGAAGAGCTACACTGGTGGTTTATAACACCCCAGCAGCCTCCCCTCGTGTTGTCGAAGGAGAGCACCACTGAATACCCTGCAGGGAGACATTCACAGGGTCCAGATCAGGGAAGGGAATGGGAGTCTTTCCTCTCTAGACACAGGCCAGCGGCAGAGCGACTGAGAGCAGTTCCCGTCAGCTTCTGGGTAGGATGAGCTGGGCAGTCTCAGCCCAGTTCGCATCTGTGCCATCACCACTACAATATGCTCCTGTGGTTGGATGTTGTCACAGGTTCAGGGTAACTGCTCCTGTATTCCCCCTCCGGGATCCCTCGAGGGCACCCACTTAAGGTCTCCGACTCCCAGCGTCTCTCTCCCACCTGACCAGGTAGCCTAACGCTGCAGGAATCTGGAAGCGCTACCTGGACAGGCAACTTCAGTCAAAAAAGTGAACAGAATGCTGGGAATGATTAAGAAAGGTGAGCTAAGAACAAGCCCGTATAATTGATGGGAACCCATAAATCAGTTGCAGGTTTGCTCTGAGCTAGGTCTAGGTTCAGGAGCTGGAGAAGCCTCCTGCACCATGGTCCAAGAGCTTAGTCTGAACCAACAACCTTCAGCGCCAAAGCACAGACTTGAGCTAGAGGAGTAACTCCCTTATCTGGTGTCAGTAGTAAGCACGTATCCTCTGCGGATGCATAACACCCACATTGCAAGGGCACCCAGCCCAAGTGTGGCTTTATGACCACTCGCAAAACTAGGTGAGTTCTGCACGTTTACAGACTCCTGCACAAAAATTTCACGTCTCTCTTTGCAACACCAGCTCTCTAAGCAAGGTCAAATGTTACCAAACACAAACCCAGGAGGGGAGAGGAAACTGTTTGTATACAAGATTTTAATGTTTGTGGTTTTAAAACTGTTTGTGATTATATTAATGCATGGTCAGTCAAGTATTTTTAACAAAACAACCCAGCAAGACACTCTGGTCTCCTGGTTGTGACTGAATCAAGAAGCCAATTGATTCGTGCTCTGCTGATTCCTGTGATCTCACCAGAGACGTCCCCAGGGTGCACATATTGCTTACAGTCACCTGCACAGCCGTCCTGCTCCTGCACCTCCTGTCCCCCCTCTGTGGACACCAGCAAGGCAGCCTGCAGCCCCGAATGGGCGCACCCCACCTCTCAGTGGTGTCACGGCACGGTGCCAAGCTGGGAGGCCAGACCAAAGCAGGTTGTAATCACCCGAGAGCCATGAGGTCACTTTGCCCTGGTATTAACCTGTGCTTGGCCTTGGTCATTGGCGCCAGATGCCCTGCCCCAGCAAGACCTGACCATAACTGATTCTGGAGTACAACATACCTGCTCCTTCCAGCAGAGCTCCGACTGTGCTCTCCCCGCACATAGCCAGAGAGAGAAGAGAGAGTACTGCGGATGATTCCTGCCAGCAGTAATGGGATGGGTAAAGTATTGGGTGAGGTTCTCAGGAGGTCAGACTAGATGATCATAAAGGGCCCCTTTCAGTGTTCGTATCTAAAAAATCCCAGACGCAAACTGCCACCACAAAGATGGCAAAGGGCTGTCACGACAAACACGGAGCCTCCCAGTCCACGACTGGGAGGCCAGTGTCATTGTTCCCATCTCATAGATGGGGAAACTGAGGCACGGGGGGGGCATGACTTGCCCAAGGCCACAAAGTGAGGTCAATGGCAGGGCTGTGAATAGAATCCAACAGCTGTTGTGCTCTGTCTGTGGCCTAACCATTAGGAATGCTTCCCCTCTCAGGTCTATCTCCTCTTTCTGCATCCATCCAGGAACACATATGAGGAGGCCAAGCCAAACATTGTACCAATGGACACGCAAAGCAGCAAGCAAGTGACAAATTACGTGCCAACGCCCAACCGTAACTCAGACCTAGCTCCTTGGTTATTTCCTTGGACAGCATATTATGAACACATATGAAATGAGGCCCATGAATCCATATCAACTATTCGTGCAAATTGGATGGGACACACCTGCATTTCTGCTAAGATGAGCCATGCTGAGCAGTCCTGCCGCTCTATACGACTTCTCTGGCTCACTTACTGGGCGTGGAGAAGCTGGGAGTGTAGTCTGAAGACAATGCTGGTCCTCAAGTTATTAACTAACGTAACAGTGGGAGGTTGGGAGTATTAAGGGTGATTTTCAGTCCTTTGATGTGTGCACTGAACATAAGAACGGCCATACCGGGTCAGACCAAAGGTCGATCTAGCCCAGTGTCCTGTCTTCTGAAAGTGGCCAGTGCCAGGTGCCCCAGAGGGAATGAACAGAATAGGGAATCATCAAGTGATCCATCCCCTGTCGCCCATTCCTAGCTTCTGGCAAACAGAGGCTAGGGACATCATTGCTGCCCAGCCTGGCTAATAGCTGCTGATGCACCTACCCTCCATGAACGTATCTAGTTCTTTTTTGAACCCTGTTATAGTCTTGGCCTTCATAACACCCTCTGGCAAGGATTCCACAGGTTGACTGTTCGCTGTGTGAATAAATACTTTTTTTTGTTTGTTTTAAATCTACTGCCTATTCATTTCATTGGGTGACCCCTAGTTCTTGTGTTATGAGGAGTAAATATCACTTCCTTATTTACTTTCTCAATACCACTCATGATTTTATAGACCTCAATCATACTTCCCCCCTTAGCCATCTCTTTTCCAAGCTGACAAGTCCCAGTCTTATTAACCTCTCCTCATACAGAAGCTGTTCCATACTCCTCATCATTTTTGTTGCCCTTTTCTGAACCTTTTCCAATTCAAATATATTTTTTGAGATGGGGCGACCACATCTGCACACAGTATTCAGGATGTGGGTGTACCATGGATTTATATAGAGGCAATGTGATATTTTCTGTCCTATTATCTATCCCATTCTTAATTATTCCCAGCATTGTGTTCGCTTTTTTGACTGAAGCTGCCTGTCGGTTGAACTGAAAGGGAGCGTGGGGGAATGAGTGGTCTCTCTGTGTCCCGATGCTAATGAGCCTGACGACTGAGATTAGGTTGGGTGTGGCTGTTGCCTAGACTCAGAGAATTGCAGATTCTAAAGCCAGCAGAGACCGTTGTGATCATCTTGTCTGACTTGCATCACACAGGCCCTAATTCCTGTCTGAACTAGAGCAGCTGTTTTAAAAAAATCCACTCACAATTGAAAAATTGCAAGTGATGGAGATATAACTCTTTGACTTCAATAAGACTTTGATACTGTCTCACGTGGCTTTTTCATGAGTGGACTGGGGAAATACAACCTAGGTGGAGCTACTATAAGGTGGGTCCACAACTGGTTGGAAAGTCATACTCAGAAAGTAGTTACCTATAGTCCAGGAAGGGCATAATGAGTGGGGTCCCACAGGGATCTATTCTTGGTCTGGTTCTATTCAGTATCTCCAAAAATGACTGAGACAATGGCATAGAGAGTACACTGATTACGTTAGTGGATAATACCAACAAACGTGATTAAAGATCTAGAAAACGAGACCTACAAGGGAAGATTGAAAAAGTTGGTTTGTTTAGTCTGGAGAAGAGCCCCTTGAGGCGGGTCTTTAAGTATGTACAAAGTGGAGGGTGGTAAATTGTTCTCCTTACCCACCGAGGCCAGGACAAGAAGCAACGGGCTTAAATTGCAGAAAGGGAGATTTAGGTTAGACAGTAGGAAAAACTTCCTGTCGGGGTTGCTAAGCACTGGAATAAATTGCTGAGGGAGGTAGGGTGACCAGACAGCGAGTGTGAAAAATCGGGACGGGGGTGGGGAGTAATAGGAGCCTATATAAGAAAAAGACCCAAATATTGGGACTGTCCCTATAAAATCGGGACATCTGGTCACCCAAGAGGGAGGTTATGGAGTCTCTGTCAAGGGAGGTTTTTAAGAGCAGGTTAGACAAACCCGTGGCAGGGATGGTTTAGACCAGCAGTTCTCAAACGGTGGGTTAACGAGGTTACCAGGTCTGGTCTGGTTTAACTTGCTGGGGTCTAAGGCCGACACTGAAGCCCGAGGGCTTCAGCCCTGGGCGTCCGCACTCAGATTATAGGCTCCTGCCTGGGACCGATGCCCTTGGGCTTTGGCTTTGTCCCACGTGCCAACCCCCCTGGGGCTCGGGCTGGCTCAGGCTTTGGTGCCCCCTCCTGGGGCCATGTTGTCATTTTTATTGTCAAAAAGGGGGTTATGATACGAAGAAGTTTGAGAGCCACTGGTCTAGATAATACTTAGTCCTGCCTCAGTGCAGGGGACTGGACTAGATTGTCTAACGAGGTCCCTTCCAGCCCGATGACTCTATGAATCCACTACACCCTTCGGTAAATTGTTCCAGTGGTTAATTACCCTTGAATTGGCCTTAGCTTCGACTCCTAGCCATTAGACTTTGTTTTGCCTTTGCCAGTAGCTTGAAGGGCCCCCTAATATCAGAGATCTTCCCCCTGCGTAGGAACATACAGACCCTGATTCAGTCACCGCTCTGAGCCTGCCCTTCCATGAGTTAAACAGCCTGAGCTCCTGAATTCTTTCATTGTAAGGCAGGTTTTCCAGGCCTGTGCTCCTGCTTCCTAGTTAATGCTCGCGGTGTTCTGAGTAAATGCTCTCGAGCGCTAAATTAACCCCGTTTTCCATGTGTGACTCCACAGGCTTTGCAAACAGACAGTCGGCGAGGCCTGAATTTCAGCCTCTGACAGGGTCGCATTTAGCAACAGCTTATAAAACTCCCTCTCATTTACAAAAATAAGAGAGTCCTTGAAAGGGGCTGTCGGGTTGGAGCCCAGCCGGGCACATCTCATTTTTCAAGGCAGGAAAGCTGCCCTCTGACTCTCCATCACACGCAGCATCACGGTGAGCGGCTCCAATATTCACCATCTGACAGTGGAGTGGGAGCGAGCTGACGGTTTAGCTGGAACTCTCTCAGCCCTCGGGTGGTTATTGCTGGGTGGCCAGTTTGGAACACGCTCATACTGCCGCCCATTGCCCCGCAGCAGAGCATGAGCCAGTGCCCACTGCTTTCAGATCCCCTGCAAGCATCTGCGTTACAGCTGCAGGGAGTGTGTGTGTGGAGGGTGGGGGGGGGTGGGGGGAGGGCTGGGCCTGTTCCGATGAGAATCAGCCCCTGCCATCACCCTAAACTCTGCCTTTGAACCTAGCGAGCTTTACACGTTGTATACAGGCAGGGAGCATGCCTGAAATGCGGCCTGCTCTGGGGTGCAGGGACCCTGCTGCACGGAACTCAGTTTATGTGCCCTGAAAAGACAAAAGGCTGAGCCAACCCTCTCACATAGCTGTCAAGTCCTTACCCATTATCATGGCATCCTCGAACCACGTTACAATCACTAACTCTTTCTCCTGTATGACCTTCTTGGGCAGGGAAACTGTGGCTTTAGGACCTTCCAAACCTGCGACGTAGCCCTCGAAGCACCCCGCTCTGGGGATACGCAATGCTCTCCAGTGTTTCTAAGCAGGGGTGAAGATACGGCAGTGGCTACAGTGCGGCAGGGCGCTGCCAGGCGGGGACTCAGAAATCCCCGTGAGCTAAGATGCAATCGGAGAAGCTTCCATGCTGTTCTCCTGGCTTTGGTTCTCTGTCCCTTCTGTGTCCCTCTGTCTCTTCTGTGTCCCTCTGTCTCCTGCCCCAGGACTTCAGTGGGAGCGGGATCAATCTCTAGCTGTCCCCATAGTACCCTGGCATGGAACAGACTCAATCCCACTCCCTGTCCCGGAGCTGGCAGCCTGCCACGTGCTCCCCTGCACACCAGGAAGGATGAATCCTGCTAGGCAGGGTGGCTAGCAGCATCCTTGCTCACCGCTGCACAGTGGCACACAGGCTGGGCTGATGGGGAGGGACAGCGGCTGGCCCAGGGGGATGGGGAGGCAGCTCCTCGTGGGGCTGATCTTGCACCAGTCCCCGTGGACATGCACTGCACCAAGGGGACGACATCCTTGGCACAGGGATGGGGAATCCCTGGATCTGTGCTGGGGACTCCCTCTTCAGGATCCTGCCACTGGCAGACGGAGCAGGGGGGTTGGGACAGACAGTGAGGGGCTGGTCGGAGGGGATTTCTCACCTTTCAGCTCCTGACTCCAGTGTCTCAGCCCCTTCCCCACTTTGTCCCACAAAACAATCCCTTGGCCCCTCCTCTCTCTGCTCCCAAACCCTTTCTCCCCCACCCCGGCTGCCTCCCTTGCTGTCCCCAGTTCTGTGTCCGAATTCAATGCTATGTCTATACCAGGGGAGGGTCTCTGGCCTCCGCTACACAGGGAGGCTCAGAGCAGGGGGTCCCTTCCGGCCTTGGGATGTGTGAATCTGCCTGTCTCTCCTCAACCTCCCCACTTTCAGCACTCCCAGGTCACTGGATCCATTCCCGGCCAGCTGCCTCCCCGATCCCCTTAACCCCAGGCTGGATAAAACTCCCACCTCGCCCGAGGCTGCCGTACCCGGGCGCAGAACTCACCTTTCATGGTCCTCTCGCCAGGGGCACGGAGGGTCCAGAAGCTGCTGCTGAGTCCAAGCAAGCGGGTTCTGGGGAGAGGGAGGCTGGTCAACCCCTCGATGGGAAAGACCCCACAGCCCCCTCCCTGCCAACACGTACTCCCCCTTAGCACTCTGCACAGGGGTCGCCTCTCTTCACAGGCATCCCCGTCTGGCCTGCTGGGCTTCAACGAGCCGAGTGCATGATCCTGGCTCCTCCTGGCTCCCCCTTTCCTCTCTCCCTCTCGCTCCTTGGTCGGCAGCCCAGATCAACTTCCTCGCTATTTCAAAACCACCCAGAGCAGCGGGTCTCCCCCGGCAGCCTCCACTCCTCCCATGGCCGCGGCCTGGGGAGCTGGCTGGGGTGAGCCGGCATTGGAGTTCTCTCCACTCGAGCTCGCCTGCCCGCTGGAGTACGACACACAAAGTATGTGCTGGAGAAGATAGGCTGCTCCCCGCTCCCTCCCGCCAGCCCTAATTGCTAACAAATGTCCAGCTCCAGCAAAGAGCGGGGACTCTGCTGTGTGGGAGGAACCGGGCGGGGGGAGTGGAGGGCAGCTGGGGTGGGAGTTGGGGTGGGGAACAGGCCCCCCAGAGCTGGGGTTTAACTAACTGCAAAGTTCGGTTGGCTCTGAGCATCTACAAAACTCCAGGAGTGTTTGGAGCTGGGGGGCTGTGTCTGCCCATCTAAGAAATCGGGGACAGTTGGGATCCAGTTCAGACCCAAATTCAGGAGGGAGGGAGCTGGGTCAGCGATGCTGGTCCTGCCAATCATAGGGGCCAGACCCTGAGCTGGCACCTGGCTCGGGGAGGGCAGGGTTCCCCATCTGGGTTCCTGGCTCAGTCCATTTACAGATATAGGGGCCAATGGGGGAACGATGGTCAGATCTGGGGTGCTGGGTCTGTCAGCCACAGAGATGGAGAAAGCAGAGCCGCGTTAACCCTTTCACTGCTGCTGCAGTGTGTTAGGGGGCTTATTCCCTCACCCTCTCACTTTCCTGGTCCTTCTTGCATGAACAGAGAGCAACAATATCCAAAGTCAAAGGCGCAAACAATTCAATGTTTACTGGGGTGAACTTCCAGCAAGCATGATTCCAGTTTCCTTCCTCAGTGGCCCCCTTCCCAGCTCTGACACCACAGAGCCTTGTCTGTGTCCCTGTCCCTGTTCCCATCCCCTGTTCCCATTTCCCCCTTTAGCAAGACATGATTTTAATTTCCCCATCCCCAGTCCCATTTCCCACCACCCCACTTCCTGATTGACTGCAGATTATATAGTAAAACCTGAGTTTTGCTTAGCTAGACCTTAACCAATTATTTTACTGAAATTTAACTAACCAATCCTAACATATTGTAACATGGTTATTTAACCAATTATATTCCACCACCTTCATTGGTTTACACCCAACAAAATTAATTATACAGCAGACAGAAACAATTACAGAACCAGAGACCATGCAAATAAACATGCAAAACAATACAGAAGTGAGGATTTCACAACTACATCTATACAGACATAAGGGTTTTCCAGCTGTGTCTATTGATCACTGAGTTCTTGCCAGACAGGATGCTATCAAACTACATTACCTTTTACATCTTCTGGGCTCTTCTCTTTCTCTGGAGGTGACAGAAATATCAGGACAAGATTGTTTTCCTAATAGCCCAATAGCACCTTATTTCAATGTGACAAGTTTGGAATGTGAGGATGTGACCAGGCACTTCCCAGCTTATGGCTGCCTAACTATATCTTAGCTAAAGGCCTTACTTAGCCTGTCACAGTAAGAGAAGGCCATTCCACAGACAGTGATTTTGATTCTCTCTTTTATATCTCTATAACTAGCTAAGTGATAAGAATCCACCTACATTCTTAAAGTATAGGCCTTTGCAGACAGGCCTGAATATCTATATCCTAAAACAATGTTTGGTCAGCACGTGAGCAGAGCGGCTGGCATGCAGAGAAAGGGCAGCTGCAGTTCCTCACCCACTGAGTGGCTCCCACATGGGCTGTTCTCCACGGTGGAGCACGGTCACCAGTGTTTAGCAATGGCTTTTCGGGAATGGGCAGCTTGCACCCAAATCGGTTTGGAAGTGGTTCCCAGTGTCTTGTCAACACAACAAACCCTGCATCTCAGGGGGCAGGGGAGTTGACTACACGACCCTTGTGGTCCCTTCTAACCCTGTGGTTCCAGGTTTCTAGGATTCCCTGATCTTAGTCCCCATCTGGAGTGTCTCACCAAGACCCTGTCAATACTTGCTGGGGATGGCGACGGAATCCAAGGGTGCATCTAAAAATGGGCCCTTCTGGTTGCAAAGGGACCCCCTCCCTCCAAGTAATTACAGTCTGTGGGCCTGTAGCAGTCGTGATAAGTGCACAAAGCACAGAAAGAATGCAGGGTAATGTGGTTATTTCCTGGGGGTCTATGTTAAGTCCCGGTGCATTTCACGAGGCAGAGCCGGTCTGACCCCTCCGTCGATGACAGCTTGAGCCAGCAGTGCACCATGGCCACGGGAAATGGTCGGATTTGGAGGCACTCTGGCCATGACTTTGACCTCAGATGGCACAGCCACCAACAGGCACCAGCACTCCTGGTGTATTGCAGCAACAGCAAGGGATTCTGGGCAATGGGGACTTGCGCAGCTTGCAGGACGTGGTGGGACCTGGCTGAGAATTCCAGGGGATGTCTCAGGTAGCAATCCCCCATGGCGGTGAAGAACTAGGCCCGGCCTGTAATGACTCGACCAGGGGCACTGGGCACAGAGACGCCTGGTGGCTCTCTCTGACTCATGATACCTGCTGCCTGGTGTCACCGCACAGGGTCTCCCTATGCCCTGGCCCGGACTCCACAGTCAGGGAACCCTAAACTTCCGATTTGGGGTGCTGGTGTCTCTGGGCCTGCACCTCGGGCACAGCGAGCCCTCCTTGCTCTGGGCAGGGTCCCAGTGGACGCTTGACCCCATCTGCCAGCGAGGAACACCACACTAGCCGGGGGGATGGGAGCCAGGCAAAGAGGCCGATGCTCTCGCTGCTGCATGCGTCTCTCTAGCCTTGGAGCCAGACCTGAGCAGGGCTGCGGGACCCGGTGCTGCCCTCTGCTGCGGGAAAGGGAAGCGAGAGCACAGAACGCAGCGCTCCCTTGATGGCTCTCCAGACTGAAGGCCCCTGACGCAGTGCGGGTAGCACAGGCCTCCCCACCGGAGGGACCCTGCTCTAGGGCTGAGCATGCTCCATGCCTGTGATGGTGCAAGGGGCTGGGCAGTTCAGCTCTGATCCTCAAAGGTATTTAGGCACCTAATTCCCATTGATTTAGATCAGGGGACGGCAACCTTTGGGAAGTGGTGTGCCAAGTCTTCATTAATTTAAAGTTTCCCGTGCCAGTAAAAGGTTTCGCGTGCCAGACCAGCAGCACAGGCAGCAGATGGAACCCTAGGCTGGCAGCGGGCTGAGCAGCTCACCTCACTGCTGATCTGCGGTTCCGTAATCCAGGCCGGCAGAAGGATAAGCGGGCCCAGCGGACCCTAAAAATCAGCACGTGCCGCCTTTGGCATGTGTGCCACAGGTTGCCGACCCCTGATTTAGATCACGGCATAGAGAATATACTTGTAGTGTGTGGATGATACCAAGCTGGGAGGGGTTGCAAGTGCTTTGGAGGACAGGATTAAAATTCAAAATGATCTGGACAAACTGGAGAAATGGTCTGAAGTAACCAGGATGAAATTCAATAAGGAGAAATGCAAAGTACTCCACTTAGGAAGGAACAATCAGTTTCACACATACAAAATGGGAAATGGCTGCCTAGGAAGGAGTAGTGCGAAAAGGGATCTGGGGATCATAGTGGATCCCAAGCTAAATATGAGCCAACAGTGTACACTGTTGCAAAAAAACCAAACATCCTTCTGGGATGGATTAGCAGCATTGTTGTAAGCAAGACACAAGAAGTAATTCTTCTGCTCTACTCCGCGCTGATTAGGCCTCAGCTGGAGTATTGTGTCCAGTTCCGGGTGCCACATTTCAGGAAAGATGTGGAGAAACTGGAGAAAGTCCAGAGAAGAGCAACAAAAACGATGAAAGATCTAGAAAACATGATCCATGAGGGAAGATTGAAAAAAATCTGGTTTATTTAGTCTGGAGAAGAGAAGACTGAGAGGGGACATGATAATAGTTTTGAAGTACATAAAAGATTGTTACAAGGAGAGAGAAAAATTGGTCGTCTTAACCTCTGAGGCTAGGACAAGAAGCAATGGGCTTAAACTGCAGCAAAGTGGGGGTAGGTTGGATTTTAGGAAAAACTTTCTAACTGTCAGGGTGGTTAAGCACTGGAATAAATTACCTAGGTGGGTTGTGGAAGCTCCATCATTAAAGAATTTAAGAGCATGTTGGACAAACACCTGTCAGGGATGATCTAGATAATACTTAGTCCTGCCATGAGTGCGGGGACTGGACTAGATGACCTCTTGAGGTCCCTTCCAGTCCTATGATTCTATAAATTAGGCACCTAAATACTGCTGAGGATATGGGCCTCAGACACCTTTCTCCTAGGCCCAAATAAGAGCCCACTGACTAATTTTGCCTGATCAATAGCTGCTGCATGATGCCCAAGCTGGACTGGATTTGAACCCATGACTTAGGGGCATGCTACCCCTAATGGGCCAGGAAGCCATCTCCCAAGAGATGCATGCTTAGCCAACCCCATGACCAAGATCCAGATGCAACCCCAGCTACCTCAGGAGTCAGAGGAGGTGAGCTGCACTGGAGGAATCGATCCAGTTCTAGGCCTGAGCCGGGGAGTTTACCAGCAGAGTTTCATCCAAGCGTTCCCAGATTCCTGCAGTGTTTGGCCGGAACTTGACTTGATCCTGTACCGCAAAGCACCATTATACGCCACAAGCCTATACACAGGTGCCATCAGGCCCCACCCATTTTATAATAAAAGCCCCACTCACATGTGGTATTTATACTAATTAGGGATGGCGTTAGAGCCTATATATTCTCTTGGCCCAGTCACTTCACTGCTGGGTTATAACCCAGTTCGCTAGCCCAAGGCCAGGCAATGTGTAGGCCCCCTAAGGGCACCCTCTAGTTCATGTAAGTCTACCTGTGGGTGGGGGTTACATTATGAAATTTACCAACAGCCTCAAACACCCCGAGCCCTCCTGGTCTGGGAAGGTGCCTGAAGCAGGCAGGGCTGAGAGTGGGGCAGGGAGAAAGGGCAGCAGGACTGGAAAAATACATGGTGCAGCGGAGGGATGGGCAGGGTTAAAAAACCACATGTGCAGCCTCCGAGCACCTGCCAAGCATCCCCTGTCCGCAGCCCTGCTCGGAGTGACAGAAGGGGCAGTTTCCTGCAATCTGCTTGGAAAACCTTATTGAATGATGTTTACGTCTCTTTGGAGTCCATTGTACTAAATATATAGGAGGTGTTTTACTGTGGGCGAGGATCGTGTGTAATCTTGCTGCAGGGGATCAATGGGACGGGAACTCTGGGAAGCATTCGGAACTTCAAAGGACTCAACAGTGACAAAAGGGACTCTGGGGACAAAGGGTATCAAATGCCTGGGGAAAGTCTAGTGGGAGGCCAATGCAAATGCAAATTTCCACCTCCAGTTACTCAAAACCTCAGGCTTTGAAGCTACCCCCTGAGCAGGGTGATTGTCTGCGGATTACCTCTTCCTAAAGATCAAAGGTCCAGGTGACATAAAGAAACAGGCCGAGCGGCCCAGCTAAACTGAGTTGAGGCTGTTGCAAACTTGCAAAACGCTGTGGTGGGGCTGGAAGGACTGACTCTTCCCGGAGCCCTGGCTGGAATTGGGGTGATCTTAGGTTAGCACGAGTGTTGGTTCTTTGAGTCTTTTTACTACATTTTCTTGGTAATGCCTTCACCTTAAGAATAAAGGCACTTGCTTAGAAAGGGCAGGGTGGTCACTTCTAACAGGGGGCAATTACATTCTTTATGGCCTCTGAAGAGAGTGGAAAGCGCAGACGCTGGGCTGTTTAGGCAGTCTGGCTTGCTGGGGATATCGCAGTGTAGGCAGGGGAGTGTGCAGCCTGGGAAAACCCCTGTCAGGAGGGAGAGAGATGTGGGTCTCCACCCAAGAGAGGTGATGGCTGGGAATTAGAAGCCCAACAGTGGGTACCTACAAGGGTGAAGTACAGGTGAAGTTACCCTGAACTGTGACTCAGATTCAGATTTTAAGGTCAGAAGGGACCATCATGATCATCTAGTGCGACCTCCTGCACATCACAGGCCGGAGAACCTCACCCACCCGCTGCTGTGATAGACCCAGAACCTCTGGCTGAGTCACTGACATCCTCAAATTATGAGGTCAAGACTTCCATAGAATCCACCATTTACACTCATTTAAACCTGCAAGTGACCCGTGCTCACACACAGAGGAAAGAAAAAACAACCCAATCACTGCCGATCTACTCCAAATACGGCGATCGGTCAGTCCCTGCGCAAGTCTGCGAGACCCACCAGCCAGACACCTAGGAAAGAATCCTCTGTAGTAACTAAGAGCCCTTCGCATCTAATGGCCCATCTCCAGCCACTGGGGATTTTTGTTAGCTGTCGCTGATGGGCCACGTGCATTGCAGGCAGTCTCAGCATCCCCTCCTCGCCATCAGCTTATCAAGCTGAGTCTTGAAGCCAGTTAGGGTTTGCCCCCATCTCTCCCCTTGGAAGGCTGTTCCAGGACTTCATTCACCTGTGAATGAGCCACCCACCTCCTAAGGGCTGCTGTATCATTCCTTCTGTGTCCCTGTCCCCCCCAGCACCTTGCATCTGTGTGTCATCCCCCCACCCCGTCTCTCCATACACAAGGGCAGGCAGCAGGGAGGGAGGAGCACAACTTACCTGCTAGCCCCAAGGAGCTAGGATCTGGCTGCACAAGCTGTGGGGAGGTAGATAGGCCAGGGGAGCCACCGGGGACATTGTATGGAGAGGCTATGGGAGGACAGTGGAGAAGGGAGGAGGCCATGGGTAGAGAAAGAAGGGAGGGGAAGGGAGAAGATGCAGATGGTAGAGAGAGGCCTGAATGGGTTTGTGGTTAACGGAGGGTGTGTAGGACTCCTGGGTTCTAGTTCCAGCTCTATTACTAACTCCGGGCCTCAGTTTCCAGTTTCCCAAAGGGGGATGCTCTTCCTGACCCATCTGTCGGGGGCGAAGGGGGCTGGAAGAACGAGCACAGTGTAGCATCATCCCCGGTAACATATCCCTAGATGGCCAAACAGGCCGGGTCACTGCATGAGACCCCAGAGCCAGACAGAGACCAGCAGCTGGAGACAGGGACTGGACAGGCAAGGCTGAGCTCTGCAGGGGAGCAGGATCAGGTCCTTTAATCTCTCCTAAGGCACCTGTGGCAGAAGGGGGTATCTGAGCTCCTAGCTCCCTGCCAGGGGCAGGGTGGGAGAGGAAAGGGGCAGTGCAGTGCCTGGCGTTTCCCAAACCAGGGTATGGGGCAGGGCTGCAAGCAGACCCAGCACCTGTTCCAGGGGGGGCCTTGAGCCCCCCGATCGCTGCTGCCCTCGTACTGGGCTAGGTGACCCCTAGGGGACTGGGCTGAGGTGGCATGGAGGGGGCAGGGCCTCAGGGGCACCCAGAAGCTGGTGCAGACCAAGGCACCCACCTGGACCCTGGCTTAGGTGGGACTCAGCCAGGAGCGCATTTATGGCGCTGCCAGAGAGTGTGTGGCACGATGGAAGCGCCTCTCACCGCAGCCTCGCTCCAGCGGCCCCCTCCAGCCTGGGAGCCCCCGAGAGGACGCAGCCCAACCGGGCGCGGTACAAGGGCGCCCACTGGCTGCCGCCGAGGCGCAGGGGCCGTGCCGGGCCGGGCCGGCCCCTTTCCAGGCCGTTCTGCGGGCGTGACTCAGAGCCCGGCGCGGGTATAAATACGGTGCCCAGCGCCGCAGTCCCTGCTTGCGCAGCGCAGGACGCGGAGCCGCAGAGGTGAGAGCTCGGGGAAGCTGGGGAGGGCTCGTTTGACCCCCTTCGTTGCGCAAACTGCCTGGATCGCCTGCAGCTGCCAGTGCGCCCGGCCGGGGCGATGGGGTGGGCGCGCCCCAGGCTCCGCAAGGGCCGCCTGGTCGCTGCGCAAAGCTCCGCAGGGCGCGAAGCTGGCGCCGGAGGCTCCGGGTGAGGGGCGCTCCGCGCTTCTCCAGCGTCCGGGGCAGTGCGCGCTCCTGGGGAGGGGAGGGAGACGGGCTAAGGGGTGTGGGGGATCCTGATCCGTCCTGGGTGGGAGGGGAGGGGTGGATCCATGCAGCGATCCCTGGGGAAAGAGGGAGCCCTGCCCACCTGGGGAAAGGACCGGCACACCCCATTTCCAGCTCAAAGCAGGCGTGGGCTTGCAAGGGCTTTCTCTGACAGAGGGGTGGGTGTAACTAACAGGGCTGGCTCTAGGCATCAGTGCAGGAAGTAGCCAATGGAGAGGGGTGGCACGTCTGGGTCTTCTGCAACAATTCCGTGGTGGGTCCCTCAGTCTCCTCTGAGAGGGAAGGACCAGTTGTTGAAAAACGAAATTGGCCCTGGTAACTATGGTCTGTGCGCAGCTTGGTCTGGTGGGTGGGGGCATTTAACTGTCCCCCTCCCAGCTCCCACAATGGCCTCTTTGCAAGCAGCAGTGTCCCCTGTAATTCCACCTTCTCTGCAGGTCTGTAACCCAGGAGAATTCTTTAATAGTTTTGAATCCTCATGCTTCAGGGCTCCCCACCTGGGGTCAGGAGGGAATTTCTACACCTTGGCCAGTTCTGGGGCCTTGGGTGGGAATGGGCTGCCCATGGACATGTCATACTGGGCTACAGGCCCTAGTGATTTGCCATGTCATGGCCATTTCCAGCTTTTCACTGGCATGTCTTGATTTGGTTGGCTCTTGTAATGAGACCATTGGCCTCGCAAACCTGGGAACTTGGCCTCCAGGAGTTTCTAATGCCGGATGCATCAAAGGAAGGTGCAATTAGCCATAGAGCACTAGGCCACTTGTGCAATGCAGTAAGGGAAACAGTGTTGCTGCCACTGACTGTTTTGTTGCGGGTCTTGTGATAGTTGCTGTTTTCTTTCAAAACCCCAGCGAGTCACAGCCTGGCTTTCTTTTCAGAGTTCACATCTAGCTCTCCTAGGTGCAGAGCAGCTTGAAAATGGGACCTTGGCTAGAGGCCTGGAAGGCCAATAAAAAAAACTCCAGCTTTTGTTTTTGTTTTTCATCTCCAAATTTTGTTTTAAACTAATCTCTTGGGGCTCTGACTCATGGTATTTAAACATTGGGAAATAACCACAATGCACCTCACCAATTGAGCAGTGTGTGTGTGCGTGTGGGGGAGGGGAATAACCACAATGCACCTGGCTAGTTGCCTAGTGTGGGGGTGGGGAATGCATGGATGTTGATCAAAACTGGGAGAAGTTCCATAGCAGCGCCTGGTGCGAGGAGCCTGGGCTGATGGGGAGTGGGAGTTCAAGGTAACAGCAAAATGCTCTCTGACCACAACATTGTATAGCTATGCCACTGTCTGCCTGTGAAGCAATTGCTCTGTGGGGGTGGGGGGGCGCACAGGGAATATTGTTCCCCCTCCTAAGCCATATTGAAGATATTTATATGGGACCCATGGAACGCCGGGGTAATGCCCAGGGCTCCAGTCATGTTGTGCTCCGGGCTTAGATCACAGGCAAAACGAGTATCCTAACCCCGACTCAGTGCTGGACAACATCGGATGAAACCTACCCCCAGTTAACCAGGGTTGGCGGTCTCTGTTTCACTCAAGACTGCAGCATCACAGCTGTGCATGCGAAGGGCACACCTGGAGGAGTAGGCGGGCTGTGGGTCAGGACTGGGATGAGGGGGCGTCTGCAGAGCTGTCTCAGGGAGCTGAGGGCTGGAACAGCAGGGGGGTATGGGTCAGGACTGTGGGGGCATCTGCAGCACTGTGGGGACTGCAGGCTGGATTAATGGGGTAGCTTCATTCCTTCACTTGCTACAGCTCTAAACCCTGGAGCCCATTGCACCGGACAAGCTCTGGTTGCTTGGCTTGCTTTGTGTTTCTTTTCTTGTTCTCCTGTCCAGTCCCCCTTCCCTGGGAGAGCTGCTACTTCCAGCTACACCCCCGACTCCTACACTTTCCTCTGCCTCCCCCGGTTGCCATGTGGCTCCTGCTGCTCTGCTCCGATGGATCCTGCTGCCTCTGGCCTGAGGGATCTGGTATCTCTGGCAAGGTCATTCAGTGTATTATCACTTTGGCGTCATTCGCTTGGGCTGAGTCCAGCCCCAACGCAGAGCTGGTGCTGAACCCAGTCTGGGTGCTGCCCCCCCAGGGTGACCAGATGTCTCGATTTTATAGGGGCAGTCCTGATTTTCGGGTCTCTTTCTTATATAGGCTCCTATTACCCCCTGTCCTGATTTTTTCACACTTGCTGTCTGGTCACCCTAGGCCCCCCTTCCCTGGTGCTGCTGGTGAATGGGGTCACCTGTGCAGCATTTTGCTTGACGAGGGACTCTGCGTTGATTCCTGCTGTTCCCAGATGTGACAATCCCGAGCCCCTATAAAAGCCCCCTATGCCAAAGGCGTAATTCAAAGCATCCCCTAGGATGGAAAGGAAGGGGGGGCCTAGGACTGGAAGGGAAGCCTAGGAAGGCAATGACAACGCAGTGAAGTGCGTGGTACCTACTGACCTGCAAGTGCTGCTCAGTGGCTACAACACGGAGCTAGGAGACCTGTGCTCTCACAGCTCTCCACCTGCTAGGTGACTTGTGCCTCAGTTTCCCCAGCAGCTGCATGGGGATCGTGCTACCAGCCCATCTTTGAGATCTGCTGATCAGAGGTCCTGACCGGTCACTTTATTTCTGCTGATGGTCTCTGCTTTCCCGGTGTCTGACGCACTTGCCCCTGTTGTATCCGGCAGCGGGCGCTACGCTTGAAGGCAAACCTTTCTGGCACCTGGTTCCAGCAAACCGCTAGCTGGGCTCTCGCCGGTGGAGGAAAACATTTCATGTTCTCTCCTGGCTGGAAAGCGCAGGAAGCTTTGCTTAGGCTCCAGGGGTTCTGTTATGCACCCTGGGCTGCTGGGCTTGCAATCCAGCTGTTTTTGGGGTGTACCAAAGCGAAGGCTGAGCGATGCTCCGAGCCTGCGTCCTACACGGCTGTAGTGAATTGGAGACGGCAGAGATCAGCCTCTGCAGATCAGTTTTTTCTCCTAATTTATTCTCTAGCTTCTGGAAGATTTGACTGAGCTGCTCGCTAACACTGCGGGCGAGAAATCTGAGGCAGCCTGGCCCCAGGCTCCCCCATGCCAACTGCGCTGTGATTCACTGACCTGTCAGGAAAGAGCCCCCCCGGCCCCCAAAGCAGTGCTGGAACTGGTTGTCCTCCAGCTGCTCGCAACATGGGTTGGGGGCTCTTATGTAAGATCTTCCAGTTGCTGCACAGTAGACACATTCCCAGACATCAAGTCTTGGCATCCACTCCTGGCCTGTGTTCAGGGTTGCAGTAGCCCCCCCGGCCAGAAATTCATGGGCACTTGGGTCATCGCAGGGACACTGGGGCCTTGTGCATGTATAAATAAGCAGATAACCCTGGTGGGGACTGAGTCATTAGAATGACTCATAGCTCATTTTTTCTCCTGTGGTTTTTTGTTTTGGTTCTTGGGGCAAAGCTCTGCTAAGCCATCCTAATTCTGAGCTCCAGCATGGCTTGCTCATGGCTGGAGCAGTCAATGTTCAGTCCTCGTTTATTCAGTCCTCTTACTTTGCGATCTGTGGGTTCACTCGAATCCAGGACTTCTGGAGTGCAGACCTTACTCTGCCTGTGGCCAAAGAGCAGTCTCCCCTGAGCCCAGAACAGCCCTGCTCCCCACACAAGCATTACTCCATGTCCCCGGTCCAGACACCCACCCCAGCAAGTCTCTGGCTCGGATAAAGCTAGAGATGGCGCTGGATCCAAACACCTCAGACTGCTGAGCACTCAGAATCTAGATCCTATTTTTCCACCTTGCTTGTATCAAAATCCCTCCCCAAAAGGTCACTAGCAGGATAGAACCTGGGACCTTCTGCACAAAAAATGTGGACCTTGAGCTAAATGAGTAACTCCATGAGCTGTAGCAGTAGTAGGCTCTTAAACTCTGTGTGGACCAGCCCTGGAGGTATCAGATGCTGAACCAGTGGGTTGAACAATCACTTCAATATCTGGATTTATCTGGGGTCAGTGCTGGGCATAGCCACGGTACTAGAGGATAAACGCGCTGCTGTAATGTGTAGCACTTGGGAAAGGCCTGAGGCTTTCACAGTGCTTCCCAAACACCAGCGTGAGGTAAACTCTCTGTCTTCCACTCTCGTGTGGGGATAAGGGACATACCCATGGCTGTGACGGGAGCCTGGGTCAGAGCAGAAGTTAGAGCTTAGTTCTTCCTGGCTCCCAGGCCTGTGGTCAGGCTGGTGGAGTTTGGCTTGCTTGTTAATCCCAGACCATTTCTAGCCCCATTTCTTGAATGTGTTTCTCTCTCTCTCTCTCTCGGGCAGCTGGGCTGGAGCAGCCTGTTGTATTCACTTAGCTGCAACACGACAGAACTAGTCACCGTCCAATGTTAAACCAGGCTAGGGGGTTGCTATACAGAGATGTCAGCCCACTTAGCACCCTGGCAAACCACCAGTATTTTTTTAACCTTCTATTAAAGATCTAGAAAAGCCGTTAAGGCCTTTGAGATGTAAAGTATCAAGTTGGGCTTTTGTTTGAACAACATCCCTTGTCTCTTTTTGCTGGGGACCATTTTGAGAAGGAAAAGCCCCCAGTTCTGCAGTCTTTGTCCATATCAGATGCTGATCGCTCCCATGGCAGATGGTGGTTGGGACACATCTGGAGGGGGGCGAGCTCATCTGGGTTGCTTTCTGGCCAGGAGGTCTCTCGGGGGAGGCTGAAGGCAGCCTAGGAGATGGTGGGGGTGCCAGTTGGGATGGGGATGCTTGCTGGAATAGCTGGTCTGTTCTTTCGTACTTTTCCCCATTCAACTATTTTTCTTTTAATCATAGAATCTCAGGGTTGGAAGGGACCTCAGGAGGTATCTAGTCCAATCCCCTGCTCAAAGCAGGACCAACCCCAACTAAATATCCCAGCCAGGGCTTTGTCAAGCCTGACCAAAAGCTTTAAGGACCCCAAAAGCGAGTGATGGGCAGAACAGCCCATCCCCCTCATTATTTTGTCCGTGAATTAGGCCTAATCTCTGACATACTGAAATCTGGCCTTAGGTCCTGTTTTCTAACCAGTATAATTGCAACACTGTCCTTGAATCAATCAACTGGCCTTTTTGTTTAGATTCATTGTCACTCTGTCTCCTTGGCCCAGCACCACTTGTCCTTTGAGGCTATTGTAACATCCTAGGAGCATCCACGTACTTGTGACAGCTTGAACTCCTGTGTGGGTAGATCTGTAGGCCCCGTGGGTACAACGTGCCCTCGGCCTGGGGGAACCTGTCTGTTTTCTCCTCCTCCCTGTCTTTCAGGGCTGCACACGATCTTGGAGTTCGCTAGGAGGTGAGGAAGATGACGCTGCTGTTGCTCTCCGTGCTGGGGCTCCTGCTGTCCTGGGAGGAAGGCCAGGCCCTGGTTCCTCCCAATGAATTGCAACGTAAGTGGCATTGGGGAGGCTCCGTGCGCCGGGGCGGAAACTCCCCAGGTGGCTGGGGCTGGTGGGATAAACACATGTGGAGTAATATGGGTTATGCAGCGCCATGGACTGCATGAAGCTCCGCTGCAGGGCCAGCCAGGCTGTTACAGGGATGACTTTATCTGATTTATGACTTGTGCTCCAGCTGACGGGTGCCCCACTGACCACAGCTGTTACTCAGGCTTTGCTGCTAGGGGTTGCTTCTAGGACCCCCCCCCCCCCCAAAAGCAGATCTGTTTATCTATGGCTCCCATCACCATTGTACTGACCACCTGTAAGAGTCAGGGGAGCAGCATGTCTATGAGGGGAGGTACCCTCAGCAGGTATGAGGGACTAAATCGGGGTGTGGGGCCCCAGTGTTTGTATGGGACGAGCAGGGGAGGGAGCTCCGCTGATGTGGGTTTAGATCTGAAATGTGGCGAACCTCCAGGCTTTTGGCTGAGTTTCTCTTTGGATTGGCTGGAAAGAGCTTAGAAACCGGGTGAAAGAGCCCCCAGGAACCAAAACAAAAGGTCTGGGATGGACCTAGTCAGTTTACTGAGGGCCGTGGTGGGTTCTCTCAGTGATTTTTTTTTTAAATCGAGACTGGATGTTTTTCTTAAAGCTCTGCTCTGGGAATTGAGGGGCAGTTCTCTCTCCTGTGCTGTATAGGAGATCACAATGGTCCCTTCTGGCCTGGGATCTAGGAATCTGTGGTCCAAACCCCTGAGGCCAGGACCTCAAGCCCTGGGGAAATCTGGATCTGGGGCTGGGTGGTGCGGATCAGGCCCATCTAAACAAACTATGCCCCCCACTAAGTTCCTGGCATCAGGATTGTCATGGGTCCAAGCCAGGTGTTTGCATCATGAGATCACTTCTCCCACAGCTCCCCACCAGGTGACATTGCAATGTATCGACTCTTCAGGGTTTGCTAGGTAGGGTCCTGTGGAAAATGGCGCACCTGAGTAGCGGACATTGCAGCTCAGAGGGGAGTGGGTTCAGGGGGACTGGGTGGGATAAGTCTTTACTCTAAATCTTTGGCACCAAAATTCAGTTGTTGTTGGCTACCTCCCTCTGGCATGGTCCCAGCCCAAATTTAAGCAAAGTTCAGGCCTCAAAGGCCTGAGAATGGAGCTGGGCAAATAAGAAGTTTGTGTGAAATTTCAGCTGAATTGGATTTGACCCTTTTTTGGGCAAATAGGCTTTAGAGACACAAGTATTTGGGTGGGGAAGATGGTGTTTGTGGCGTCTAGGTGGCCATCTTGGAAGAGGTTTCCTCAGCTGAAGACCATCTTAGCATAGCTCTCCTGAAGCAATTAACTTCTCCCACCCCCCCATACCCTCCTTCAGAAATGTCTGTAGCCGGGAGCAAATACATAGACACCGAGATCGAGAATGCCATCAACGGGGTGAAGCAGATGAAAAGCCTCATGGACAAAACCAGCAAAGACCACCAGGAGATACTGACCACGCTGGAGAAGACCAAGCAGAAGAAAGAGGTGAGTAAATGGCAGGAACGCAGGCAGGGGAACCAATGGAAGAACGTCCCTGCAAAGCTTTTTGAATCTCTCCATGATTTGGGCCACGGGAGTCTGACGCTCACGTGGAACCAGGCAAAATGGCTGTCACTTATCTTCTCTGCATTGGGAGCTTGGGGAAAATCTCTAATGAATCCACAGCCCCCCTGAGGTTCCCTAGGTGGTGGTGGTGGTGGTGGGCTTCCCATGCTAGCCAGCAGCAACTTCCTATCAAGAGTGAGGCTAGAACTGATT
Source organism: Chelonoidis abingdonii (assembly GCF_003597395.2). Taxonomy (NCBI): domain Eukaryota; kingdom Metazoa; phylum Chordata; order Testudines; family Testudinidae; genus Chelonoidis; species Chelonoidis abingdonii. Next base: position 4,583,320 of record NC_133771.1, on the reverse strand, counting down.
CTCCTACTCTAAAGACCCAGGCTCCTGCTTTTCGAGCTAAGGGAGAATCCCCATTAGTGGTCCAGCCCCTCACAATCCTGGTTTTAATGCATTTGCTTCCAGCAAGCCATGCAACTAGCCAAGGAAACGGAGAAGAAGCTGACCGAGAAGCCGAATGTGTGCAATGAGACCATGCTGGCCCTGTGGGAGGAATGCAAGCCTTGCCTGAAACAGACCTGCATGAGGTTCTATTCCAGGACGTGCAGGAGCGGCTCAGGTCTGGTTGGCCGACAGGTGAGTGAGCTGTTTGGTCTAGGTCCGTCTCTGGTGCTCGGCATCGTGGTATAGGAGAGCCAGGACCTCTTTCCGCCAGGGTGTGGGATGCTGTGAAATATCAGCAGGGCTTGTATAGGAGAGTGGGCTAGCATGTGAATTAGGTAATGTGGCTGAGAATGGAGCCTGTAGGGCTCCGTGGCACCAGGAGACCCATGTGCCAGTGCTTTCTTGGTAGATTTCTTCAATGGTCCAACTCTGAGATGGACAGAAGGCACTGGGCGGGGGAGGGCTCTAGCCTTGATTGTCTGCCAGCTACTGGAAAGCCAACAGGAATTAGCTGACCACCATTGTCCACCACATCGTCCATATGGAGCGTGGGTCTGCAGCACATGTTCCCTCTGGCCCATAGCAGTCCTCGACTTGGCCCAGTTGAGGCCAGTAGGGAGCGGATCTCCCTGCAATTCAGCAGCGTGGGCCCCAGCTCTGTGTAAGGTGGGTGGCGGGGTGGGTCGGCAGCAGCCTGCCTAGCTCACCAGGTCCTGTCCCTGCCTTGCTCTGGTAGCTGGAGGAGTTCCTGAACCGCTCCTCCCCCGTCTCCATCTGGGTGAATGGCGAGCGCATCGACTCCCTGCTGGAGGAGGACCAGCAGCAGGGCCGCTGGCTGGAGGACCTGGAGGAGCGCTACAGCCTGGTGGAGGACAGCGTGGACGACCTGTTCCAGGAGAGCACGCGGGCCTATGGCCACATGGCCCCGTTCTTCCGCTCGCCCTTCGCAGGGGGCTCCCGCAGGGCCATGCATGCCCCCTTCCGCTTCCGCTTCCCCTACTCAAATGCCAGGGTGGTCCGGGACACGCACCCCTTCTTCTCCCCACCCCGTCACCACGGCTTCCACCGCCTCTTCGAGCCGCTCTTTGAGATGACCCAGCGCATGTTCGAGAGAGCCCAGAAGGCCATGGAGCAGGATGGCCAGTGGTTCGAAGGCAGCCAGGACCCTCTGCTGGGAGGGTTCACCACAGGTGGGGGATATTCAGGGGTCTCTAGGGGCAGATTCAGCAGAGCTGGTGGGTGGTAATGACTAGCATGTGCCTGGGGGCAGGGCCCTGGCTCTGGTCACCAGGGGGAGTCTGGAAGGAATTGAGATCACTTAGCCAGCACTATCCTTGTGCCCAAGGCACTTTTTTAAACAGAGAGGGTGGTTAACCCTTGGAACAGCCCATCTAGGGATGGGGGCAGGAGGATTTTTCACCACTGGCCATTTTTAAATCAAGATAGGATGTTCTTCTAAAAGATCTGCTCTAGTTCAGACCAGAACTAACTCAACTAACTAAATCTCTGATAGGATAACGAGCCTTGTGGATAAGGAAGTGGTGGATTTGGTATACCTAGACTTTAGTAAGGCATTTGATACGGTCTTGCATGATATTCTTATCGATAAACTAGGCAAATACAACTTAGATGGGGCTACTATAAGGTGGGTGCATAACTGGCTGGAGAACTGTACTCCGTTTTTATTAATGGCTCCCAATCCTGCTGGAAAGGTATAACAAGTGGAGTTCTGCAGGGGTCTGTTTTGGGACCGGGTCTGTTTTGGGACCAGCTCTGTTCAATATCTTCATCAACGACTTAGATGTTGGCATAGAGAGTACGCTTGTTAAGTTTGCAGATGATACCAAACTGGGAGGGATTGCAACTGCTTTGGAGGATTGGATCATAATTCAAAATGACCTGGACAAATTGGAGAAATGGTATGAGGTAAACAGGATGAAGTTTGATAAAGACAAATGCAAAGTGCTCCACTCAGGAAGGAACAATCAGTTTCACACATGCAGAATGGGAAGAGACTGTCTAGGAAGGAGTATGCAGCAAAGAGAGTTAGGTCGTACTAGGAAAAAGTTTTCCTACTGGCAGGTGGTTAAATACTGAATAATTTGCTAGAGACGGTGTGGAATCTCCTACCTCTGGAGTATTATGAGAGATGTTAGATAAATTACATAGGGAGGTCTAGACATATTGTCCGCAATGAGGGCAGGAACGGAACTTGATGACCTCTCAAGTGCTCTCCATCCTAGATCTATGAAGTCTGGGGCATCCCATGGCCTTTATACAGGTGATCACAGTTTCCTCCTGCCTTATCGGTGGGTGGTCTCCCCCTCTGGCCCCACTGAGAAGGCCTCCTCCCTGGGACAACAGTCCTGGTCCATAGCGGCCCCCCAGTTGGCGCCTGGCACAGCTTGAAGGTAGAGCCTAGGTAGTAAACTTTTCCACTAAATGTTGTGGGTTCAGCAAGGGGACTTTCTGTTGATTTCGGCAACCGTTTTGGTAAAACTAGGGGGATAGAAAGATCAAGGAACGGTTTCCAGGTTCTGAGGAACATTCTGTCCTACCACTCTCGTTTGGAATGTTTTGACTTTGCTGGAAATTTGTTTTTCTTGATTCTGTCTCTTCCCCGCTCTACCCGGCTAAAAGATGTCTAATGGATCCGAAGCTCTTTATTTTGGAATTGTTCCCATTTCAAGGGGAACTTCGACAAACGGTTGTTGTTATGCTTGTTTGTTTTTATTCGTCTCCGTTGGAGAATACCAAGAAATGTTGAATCGTGGAGATTCCCACAGTATGGAAATGTCCTGTTTTCCTACTCACTCTAGCTCGGAACTGAGTCTGCCCGATATGCTTCTCGTAGGAGTTCGACCAGAGTGCCCCCCCGAATTCTGTTTTCCCCCACCAATCTGTGAATTCCCTGATCCCTTTCTTTCTTTAGCAATGCGTCCAAA
>NC_133771.1:4539763-4579872 GCF_003597395.2 Chelonoidis abingdonii | reverse complement strand
TCAAAGCAGACTGAAACTGAAGGGGGAGCTGCAGCATCCAAGTTTGCTCCCATCTGCTGTTAACAAAGGAGGGGGAGCTGTCTTTCCTCCCCCGCCCCCTTGCTCTGATCCCTGGATTTATTTTGCAAGGCAGCAGCTCTCATGGAATGAAAAGGACACTGGTCAGCTTCCTGCTGAGCAGTGGAGTGGCCGTTCTGGTTCAAAGCGCCACTCGGGGGAACCGCACGAGCTGCCCCCAGATTCCATGACGGAGGTTTGCTCTTGTGATCTGAGCACAGGGTGGCAAGGGGGGTGGGGGTGGGGAGAACACTGGCTTCTGCTCCAGCACTGGGCAAGTCGCTTTCTCTGCCTCGTGTTCCCTAGCCATAGAGTGGGTCTGACTCTGACAAATCCATGGCTGCGTAGGGCTCCGAGATTCTCTGTGCTGCACTCAGGAAGTTTGCAGCAAAGCTAGAACCCAGAGTCTCACGCTCCGGATAAAACCCAGGCCCTGGTCGTTGGAGCTAAAGGGGACACTCGTAGCAGTGCAAGGCCTGGGACACACAGATGGGCAGTTCTGATTCTGTCCAGTAGAGGGCAGTGCTGGTCGTCTCACCTCCCTCACATGAGTGGGCGAGACTTGATTAGTTAATATATTAACACTTTTCATTTTCAGACTATTAACAATCCCAGTGGAATTATGTGTATATGTCATCCCTCCAGGAGCCAGGCGGTGACGTGTTGCCTCATCCCAGCTTGGCTTGAAAGTAATTGTAGGAGCATTTTCAAGCCTTGTAGAATAAATTCATGTCAGAGCCAGGGAATTATGGCAAAAGCAACATGAAGCTTATTTGCACTCCTCAGTTGGTGATTCACAAGCTCTTGAATCATTTGCCAGGCTTAATAGGAATAACAGGACAGACTATATAACCTTAAATTCTTGTGCAGATGTCTTAGGGATAGCTGGTAATTAAGACTCCAGGGTCTGGTTAATTGCTATATTTCCCTGGTTCTGAATGGCTGCAGTATTCTGTTTCTCATCCTGAGCTGTTGTGCAGATTTGCTGTGCTCTATCAAACAGCTGCCACACTCCACCCCAGAAGCAGTTGCATTTCAGTGGGGCGGGAAGGCTTTACTGTCTTCATGACTAGTACTTTGTAAAGAGCATTGGCGTGCAAGGTGCTGTACGAATGCACAAGAGGTGGTGCATCTAGCAATGTCGGGTGGTTTTGCCTGTGCTGAGAAGTAAAGCTATACTGCTGTGATGTCTCCTCCCTCCCCCACCCCTTCAGAGACTCGCAACTCCAGCGACGACCGCATGGTGTGCCGAGAAATCCGTCGCAATTCTGCTGGCTGCCTGAAGATGAAGGATAAGTGTGAAAAATGCCAGGAAATTCTGTCTATAGGTGAGCAAAGGAGACCCAGTATAACCTGGGGCTGGTAACTGCCTGTAGTTTCATAGATAAACACAACAGAGGGGGAGTAGAACCTGCATCCTCTAGTTCGTTCCCTGCCTGGTGAACGCCTTTCACTGGCACTGGGGCTTCTCACCCCTCTTGGGTGAGACAAATGAGGTCTTCTCTAGATGTGATTTCCCCTTTTTCCTCAGCAGGGGGCAGTGTTGCATCCCCCCCAATATGTATTGTGTGTTCCTAGATTAGGCAGATTCGGTGCAGGATATTCCACGTTTCTGTACCGCTCCAGTATCTTCAGCTCCAATGTGTAACCAGCATTTAGGCCCACACGGATCCAGGACCAGGTTCTCGGTGGGGTAAACTGGCACAGCTCCATGGGGATCAGGCTAATCGATAACACCTCAGAGCTGGCCATAGAGCTCAGTTACTGCCCATGTGTAACATGGAGGGGAATGGAAGGGGAGACCACCTGCACCAGGCCCTCAGGCCTCAATCAGCTGAGCAGCCTGTGGTTCTCAGAGCAGGTGGTGGCTGGCTGGCTACAGGTTTAGTGATGGGGCAACGAGGTGTGAGTGGACTTGGGAGGTGACCGCATGCTGTTAACCTCCCCACCCCGAGTTAGTCAGCAGGGCTGGAGGGCTTGGTGCTGTTAGGGGAGATGTTCTCATGTCCTAACACCAGCAGTGGCACCGGTTGGTTTGGCTTTGCTGGTGGAGAAACTGAGGGCTGACAAAGCCAAGGCGCCAGAGTCCCACTCAATCCCTTGGGGATTTGGGGGGGTCTCCACAGGGTTTAGATTCACTGTCAGGGCAATGGGCAGGGACCCAGATGTCCTGCCCGTCTGCTTTTGGGGATCCCTCCTTGTGTCTATAATACCCTCTTCCCCTCCTCCCCCCGGTTGAAGACTGCTCCCAGACAGACCCGGCCCAGGCCCAGCTGCGGGAGCAGTTTGAGGACGCCCTGCGCCTGGCCGAGCGCTTCACTCGCAAGTATGACGAGCTGCTGAGGACCTTTCAGGAGGAGATGCTCAACACCTCCAGCCTCCTGGACCAGCTCAACAAGCAGTTCGGCTGGGTGTCCCGCCTGGCCAACCTCACCCAGAAAGGCGACGGCATGCTGCAGGTCACCACGGTGGGTCCTCACTGCACTGCCTGGGTGGCATCTGGGAAGGGCGCACCAAGATGGAGCCATGGGCTACTAAGATCTGATTCCCACGCTGTCCACTGATTTCCCTCCGCTGGCCCATGGGGCACTTCCTGGTGGTGTCCGGAGAGCCGGTGGGCATGTGACACTCACTCTTTGTCACAAAGAGCCTGGACTGGAGGGAGCTGAGGCCAGGAGGGACCAGCTGTGGGGCAGAGCAGGGGGTTGGGAGACATTGCCCAGAGGAGCAGGGGGAGAGAGGAATGGGGCAGCATGGGCTGAGGAGGAGTGGGGTGGGAGCATGCTCTGGACTAGGGGGCAGGGTGGCCCATTGGAGCCTGGCATTGGGTGCCACCCAAATGAATGAGGCATCAAAGCCTGTTGGGAAACAGACATCTGAGTGGCTCTGCTGCCAAGACTGGCCCATTCCCCACAGCCCCACCCCATGGATCCTGTGTCATGATGCCCATGCATCCAGCTGGGCATGGAGCTCCTGAGTTCGGCTCAGCTGCAAACGTTTGCTCCCCCCCCACTTCCCTCCCCAGAATAGCAGAGAGCTGAAAAGAGGCAAAGTGGGTCAGGAGTGGGATGTGTATCTGGGCGATTGTCTGGGACAAAAGTGTTTCTCTGCCCGGACAGCCTCAAACAAGCCTTTGAGCCGTACAGGGGCAGCTGTGGGCAGGGGCACAGCTGGGTCACTTGGGGCTGCTGCCACCCGCCCAGTGAACAGTCCACCATGCTTCAGGGGCTCCAGGCTGGACTAGAAGCAGGGAGGCTGCGGGTCAGGAGTGGGGGGGTCCTGGTAGATGTGGTGGAGCTTGGGGCTGGACTGGCAGGGATGGGATTCAAGGGCACCAGCAGAGCTCCCAAGTTGCCCATCCCCTGGTGCTGGATGCCTAAAGCTCCAGGTCTGTGCTAACGGGCTCCTTCCCGCTTCCTCTCCTAGGTGCTTTCCAAGACCCCCAACCGCAAGGATTCCTCCAGACCTTCTGACACTCAGGTGACCGTGCAGCTCTTTGACTCAGATCCGCTGTCCCTGACTGTGCCGGGCGAGATCCCCTGGGACGACCCCAAGTTCATGGAGGTAGTGGCAGACGAGGCTCTGAAGCGCTACAAGCAGAATACCATGTGAGTTCGCAGCCGTGGCACATAGGCCATGGCCCTTTGGGGTGTTAGCTCATAAGCTAAGCAGGGTCAGACTTCCTCTCCCCTAAACTCCTTCCCCCAGTCTCAACAGCTATAGGCAGCTGCTTCTCCCATTCCTACCCTATGTTGTATAGTGCTGTGCTCCACTCCAGAAATGGCTGCACTTCAGTGGCAGGTGGGCAGAAGTTTGCAACTGTTAAGTTCATTGTGACGAACTGAGAATGTTCTTAATGTTTGCTCTGAATACTGTGTTGGTGCCTCAGTGTCCCCTAGGCAGTTAAGTATCTAGGTGGTGGAATAAGGGGGTGTGATGGCTGCAGAGCAAAGGGCCAGTGCACCTAAATGCCTGGCACTCTGTCTCCTAGCAACTGATGGCCTGGGCCCCTCCCCTGCAAATGTGCCAATGAAGGTGTTGGAGACAAAGAGGTCAGGTGACCTCCTGGCCCGGGAAAGGGCTGAGCAGAGAGGAGGGGCTGGGGGGGTTGTTAGTCTGGAGCTGGCTGGGGACGAGGAGTGAAGTGCAGATGTGGGGGTCTGGCTCACTGCCCCCCGGAATGGACCCGGCTGAGGGGTCTAGTTCGCTGTATCTACAAGCTCTGTCTTAAACCCTGTTCCTGACATCTAATAAACCTCCGTTTTGCTGGCTGGCTGAGAGTCATGTCTGACTGCAAAGTGGGGGTGCAGGACCCTGTGGCTTCCCCAGGACCCCGCTGGGGTGGGCTCGCTGTGGGAAGCGCACAGAGGGGCATGTGCTGAATGCTCCAAGGAGAGACCCAGGAGGTGAAGCTGTGGGAGCTTCTTGCCCTGGAAACAGTCTGCTCTGAGGGAGAGGAGGCTCCCCAAAGTCCTGACTGGCTTTGTGGGGAGCAGTTCCAGAGCATCACCCAGGGACTCTGTGACATTCATAAATGACCGTGGGATGGAAAAGGCCAGAGAAATGACCAATCACCATCAAAAGGAACCCTGCTCGTCCCCTGAAGTGCTCTGATCCAAGCTCCCCCATTACTCACTTGTACCAGGCTGGGTTATATTTGTATTCGGCACTGCACAAACCCGCTAAGACCATCCCCACCCTAATGAGCTCATGCTCTAAACAGACCAGACAAAAGATGACGGGGAAGGAAGGAAATACTCTGCTTTGCAGCTGAGGAAACAGAGGCAGACTCAATGACTTGTCCATAGATTCATGGGACCTTGAAGTCATCTAGTCCACTCCCCCTGCACTCAGGCAGGACTGAGCTTTACCAGACTACCCCTGACAGGTGTCTGTCGCACCTGCTCTTAAAACCCTCCAATGACTGAGATTTTACAATTTATTCCTGGGCAATTTATTTCAGTGCTTAGCTATGAAGCTTGTAGCAGAACTGGGATGTAAACTTAGGGCTGGGCCCCAGACTAGGGCCTTTGTCACAGGCCTGCTCTCCTCTGAGGATCTTCTCAGGGCAGCGATCTGATTTCCTTAGCCCTCTCCTGGCCCCATGCCACTCTACACCCCACTCCACTGCCCCATAACCTGTGCTGTGCTAAACTCCATGCACCATCTCTTCTTGCCACCAGCGAGTGATGCCCTTGTCTGCTCTGATCCTCGGTCTCGTCTTCGGAAGAGAGAAGCCATAGCCTTCAGCACCGCCCTTCTCTATGCTGCATAGACCCCCTAGCGCTGCAGAGGAGTCCTCAGCCTGGCGCGCAGCCCTGATTCGCTGTCTGCACTAGTAGGTTAAACACTGTACTGCCTGCACTTTGCTGGGTTGTAGGGACCCAAAAGGGGAAATAAAAGTAGATCTGACACAGAGGAGCCTGCCTGGCTTGGTGCAGTTTATTGGCTTGGCCTCAGTGACCAAAAAGGCACAAGGAGCAGGTGGGTGAGGGAAACACGGTGATTCTGTAGTGGCTGAAGGAGGCTGCAGGTGAGGTGGGCTCTAGAGGGCATTCCAAACCCTGGTCCATATCAGTGTGGTCATTATTCCAACATATGGGCCATGCTTTCTGCCCAGATCTATCACATCTTCCACATGCAGCACTCCCTGTAGGTGGCTTGCAGACAGGAACCCAGCATGGGGCCTGTGCATTTGAAGAGCACAACCCTGCAGTGCTGGAGCTCCACCAACCGCAGGCAGCAGCATCAGATGTGGGCCCTCTAGGGCCGAGCTAGGAGCCCCCCTGTAGCACAGAGAAGCCTTGAGGTAGCATATTCATGGGTGCTGCAGCAGCCCTGCTGGGGGTGGTTGGAGTGCTGGCTAGGACAGCTCTCTAAAATCCCACCCACCCCTTAGCCACCTGAACACCCTCTGGGGCTGGCTCAAGCCAGGGGCTGTCAAATCCCCAGGGGAAAATCAAAAAACTATCCAAATCCACCCCAACCTGCAACCGATCTGGCCATACACCACCCTCACCCCCAGCCCACTGGGGTCCAGGCAGCTAGCTCAGGCTGGAGTCTGAAAGATGAGGGGCCCATGGCTGGGGAGTAGCCCATTGCCAAGAACAGGCCAAGACAGCACCTTCACCAGAGCATAACACTCGGTCGCCAGGCCACAGAGCCTCCCTTGGTCTCCCGCTGCAGCCCTGACTGCACTAGGAGTGACATGTGCCCAGCACAATGGCTGGCCTGCCCCCCCCAGGTCCAGCCCAAAGCGCTTCCATGCTCACCAGGCCCCTGCCACAGGGAGGGGAAGCAGCTGTAACAGAATCCAAGAGCCAGAGCTTGTCTCATCATGCTGCTCGCACGAGATCCCTGTGGGGACTGATCAGTGTTCACGGGTGGGCTGGGGACAGGGGGAAGATACACCCAGGCACAAGGCCCATAGCACAGGGAGCGGGGGCAGCTGTATAACATGGCAGGAACTAATGCAGCTGCACAGCGTTGCCCTAAGTGTGATGGGGGACAGGAGGGGAGGGACTGACACAAGGGTAGTTGGGGGAGGGGGAGCAGAGGTTGGTAGGAACAGCTCCAGCCCAGAGAAGACCATTCCCACAGGTAACAGTCCAACATGCTACAGCACTGGCCCCCCCAGGCAGTCCCAGCTAGGACTGGTCAGGACAGTACAGTCACCAGGGTGTAACAGCCCCACGGACATGCCACGTCCCAGCTCACAGATCCTGCTGCCTCCTGCAGGGGGTGCCCCTAGTGGCCGGCTAGGGCCAGTTGCTGGAGGGCAGCAGACACAGAGGCCACGGCAGCAGTGTTGGCCCGGCACTGGTAGAAGCCGGAATGGGTGGAGAAGCAGCCGTCCACCGTGTGTAGGAGCCCCGGGTGCTGGACCTCACGCCTGCTGCTGGCGTAGAGCTCGGCCTGCTCGTTGGGCTGGTGATGCAGCACCACCAGGATCATCTTCCTCGCCGCTGGGCCAGAGGGGAGAGAACAGCTGTCAGGGCAGAGGCAGATTAAGGGTTCCTGGGGCCCTCCCACAGCTCTACCCCTTCCCCAGGCCTGCCCCTCTCCCACCCCCTGCAGCTGCAAGACCAGAGAATCTCCAGCCCCAGGCTGCAGTGGGGGTCTGGGTGCTGGGGCTTCCCCTACCCCAGCCAGTGCTTCTGTGGGGAGCAGGGGCAGGGCAGTGGGGCTTCTCCTGCCTGGTGATTCTGCTGGAGGCAGGGAGTGGCGAGGGGCTTCCTCAGCCGAGCGGCCGTGGCTGCAGAGCAGGGTCCGGAAGCCATGGGAAGGGGCTTTCCCCAACCCCAGCTGGTGGTTGCTGCTGCAGAGTAGAGTCAAGGTGCAGGGACTCCCCCTGCCCTGGCAGCCAGGGCTCCAGGCATCCACTAGCTGTGGTGGATTTTTTCTGGGGTGCCCCCACAGTTGGCCCCCCATGGATGGGCCTGTGAGCCGACTGACTAAGTTAGGGGGTGGAGCACAAAGGAACAAGCAGGGTTGAGGATGTACAGCTGGAGTCTGGGGCTGTGGGTCGGGATTGAGGTGCCTGAGCCAGGCAAGTCCCTGGCTGTTCGCTGCCTGCACCAGGCAGGCACTTTGGGTCCACCCATTTAATGGGCTTTGCACTTAGTTTAAGGAGGCAGCAGGGGCCACTGGCTGGAGAACGGCTCAGCTCATGCTAGTGAAAGAGCCACTCACCGGGGATCCCCTCCAGGGCGTTGCTGATGTCTGTGCCTGAGCGGGATGAGATCGGACAGAAGAGCAGCAGCGGGTGGCTGGAGTGTGGCTCGTACTCCCCGGCCTGCAGGGAGATGCCCTGGGCCACGAGGAGCTGGGTCACCTGGTCCAAGAACTGCCTCTCGCAGCCAGCCGTCTTCCCCCTCACACGGACCTGCAGGGGCAAGGCTGGCCGGGAACGGGGCTGGTTAGAGACACGGCTCAGCCCGCGGGATGGAGTCCCAGCCCTGGTCCTGTGCAGGGCACTCTGCCCCCTAGTGGCTGCAGAACCAGAGGGGTATATGCCCTAATACTGCTATTGGTAAGGGCAAATCCCCCATGCCACACAGACTGGTACCCACGGGGGCTGGAGGGGCCTGTCTGTTTTAACCCTGCCAAATTGATCCAGCCGTTCTCAAGGATCAATTTGGTTTGGTGGGGAAAGTTGGGGCTATGATAGGAGTTTGCTGGCATTCGTCACCCGCTTATCTAGCAGCACAAGATATGCTCCCGTCCCCCCACCACACCCAGCAGCACCAGCCTTCCCCCCAGTCCCCTCCCACACTCAGCAGCACCAGCCTTCCCCCCAGTCCCCTCCCACTCAGCAGCACCAACCCCCTCCCAGCTCACCCCTATACACACCCAGCAGTGCCAGCCCTCCCCCACCATGCCCAGCAGTGCCAGCCCTCCCCCCTGCATACACAGCCAGCAGCACTAGCCCTCCCCACCCCCCATGCACACCCAGCAGCGCCAATCACCTTCCAACCTGCCCCCTTACACACCCAGCAGCACCAATCCTCCCCTGCTCCACCTGCAGCTCTGGCAATGGCTGGAAAGTCGTCCTGCCGCCTCAATCCCACAGGATTGTGGGTAAAGACAGTCATGGGGAGAGGATGGGCTGCAGGAGGGTCTTTCAGCCATTTTGGGGGCTGCAGCCCAATCAAGGTAGAGCACTGCTGCCCCAGTCAATGGAGGCGACTCCAGCCCCACTGCTCCCTTGGCTTGCCTGGCTCTGGTCCCTGCTCCTCACAAGGGAAAGGAACCCCCATTCCAGCCCTACCCAGGCTCCCCCATGTTAACCTGGTCAGGGGGCATGCCGGGGCCTACCTGTGCTCCGGGTGGCCCATGGGGGCGATGTCTGGGAGGTCCAGGGGGATGATGCCCAGGGAGCTGGAGGCTGGCTGGCTGGTTCCAGGGGTGGTGGGGCTGCCAACCTGCCCTTCAACTCCTCCAACTCCTGCCGTAGCCTCTGGTTCTCAGTGAGCACGCGGCTGGTGATTCTAATGGGCGCTTCTAGGGCCTGCAGGAATTCCAGTGTCTCGGGGTCTGAGGAGCCTTTCAGAGCCTGAGGGGAGTGGAAGGGGCTCAGTGCTATTCAACATCCCAGCACAGGGGCAGGCACCAGCCAGAGACACAGGGAGACGGTGCAATATCCGGATCTGACCATGGGACTGGGGACCAGGACTCCTGGGTTCCATCCCTGATTCGCTGCGTGACCTAGGGCAAGTCACTCAGGCAGGCCCAGATCCTCCAAGGTGTTTAGGCGCCTAACTCCCAGTGCCGTGGTGTCTCTGTGCCTCAGTTTCCCCAGCTGTACAATGTGGATAACAGCACGTGTTGGGAGGATAAATACATCAAACACTGTGAGGTGCTCAGGGACCACAGCCCGGTAAGCAGCTCAGGTTCATGAAAACTGGGAGGCAGCAAGTACTGTCTAAAACCAGAGGGGAGCCACGGGGCAACCAACGTGACAGGAGCGACTGAGGCCTGCCCTACATACGGGTTTTGTACCTGTGGAACTATGGGGGACACAGAGCTGATTCTTTACTGAGTCATGCTGATAAAAGCCCCAGTGTGGACCCAGTTAACCTGGGATAAAGGTGCCAGGTATCAGTAGAGCTCAAAGGTCAGACAAACGCCTGTCAGGGCTGGGCTGGATAACAATTAGTCCTGCCTCAGTGCAGGGGCCTGGCCTAGAGGATCTGCCAAGGGCCCTTCCAGTTCTACATTTCTATGAGCCTACGTGTTTCTCAGAGCAGTGCTCCAGTCCAAGCAGGAATTCATGCCAGGAAGTCCTGCACCCAGTATTAGGACGGACAAGATGATCACCTGAATGGGTTCCCTAGGGAGGTGGTGGAATCTCCTTCCTTAGAGGTTTTCAAGGCCCAGCTTGACAAAGTCCTGGCTGGGATGATTTAGCTGGGGATTGGTCCTGCTTTGAGCAGGGGGTTGGACTAGATACCTCCTGAGGTCCCTTCCAGCCCTGAGCTTCTATGATCACAGTGGTCCATTCTGGCCTTGGAATCTATGAACCCCTCCTGGAACAGAGCTAGCACCTTTATACAGTACTGGCATAACTGTGTCCACACTAGGGGGCGCTGTACCACTCGAACCAGACCGGAGTAGTTAATGTGGTACAATTCCTATATGCCTCGGACAAGACATGAGACACAGAAACACTTCCTGAGCCGAGCATCCCAAGTGCAGGCAAGTGGGAGTGATCCCACAAACCGTCGGGAATCGTCAGACAGCGATGGGGAAAGAAACGGGATCTCACACTACCCAGCAACCTGGTCCTTCGATCACCAGCTCTTTGGGACAGGGACCACCATTTTGTACAGCACCTCACACAATCCAGGCTCTACCATATTAGAAATAAACGATAGATGTATTTACTCATTATCACTCATCCTCATCACTGGATCAGTGACACATGGACACAGCATGTAGCTTTACCCTGGGAGTCTCTTACTCTGAGAGGTACACAATGGTTTGTCTCTAATATGTGCTGTCATGTGTAGATTTGATCATGACGACAAAGTCTCAGTGAATCTGAATGGTCAGAAAGTCCCTCACCTCCAGCTGAGCCTGCAGCCTCTCCGCTGTCTTCCGGAGCTCTTGTGCCATTACAGCTGCACTCTGGGCACTGTTAGCGTTGAGCTTAAAGACAAAGAGACAATTGAACAGTAGCGGTAATGCCCAGTGTCTTGGCCTGGTTTCAATCTCTTTGTCCATTGCCATCACACGAGTTTCAGGGGACACTGGCGGATTGCTTCAAATCAAGGGCTCAGTCAACCCACAGGTGTTGGAACTAGGGGTGCTGGGGGGCTGCCGCACCCCCCGGCTTGAAGTGGTTTCTATCATATCCAGGGTTTACAGTCTGGTTCAATGGCTCTCAGCACCCTCACTATACAAACTGTTCCAGCACCAATGAATCAACCTGTGGAACAGTCTCCCACTGGGCAGATATCTGAACGACCCACAGTCCTGGAACACAGCTGCAGTGACGGGGTGTGCAAGAGGGACCTAATGCGTCTTTCCTGTCTCTAACTATTGTGAGTAAGGAGGGAGCCTATCCACTGGTTAAGGAACAGGACTGAGAGTCACGACTCCAGGGTCCTATTCCTGGTTCTGCCATTGGTGGACATCCCTTCTTTCTGCCTCAGTTTCCCCATCTTTAACAGGGGACTATGGTACTTCCTTTGCCTCCTGGCAATCCTTGATGAATTCACATGCCTAAACATGCAACTGATCCCAAAATTGGGGGAGTGGTAAATAACGAAGAGGACAGGCACAAGCAAACAAGCTGCATTTCAATAGGGCCCAATGTAAATATACATTCAGGCCATAGTTATAGGATGGGGGATTCTATCCTAGAAAGCAGCGACTCTGACAAAGATTTGAGGCTCGTGGTGGATACTTGGCTCACCATGAACTCGCAGTGTGATGTGGCCAAAAGAGCTAATGTGATCCTGGGATGTATAAACAGAGAACCTTGAGTAGGAGCAGAGAGGTTATTTGGCCCTGATGCGACCGCTGCTGGAACACTGGGTCCAGTGCTGGTGCCCATAATTCAAGGATGTTGATACACTGGAGAGGGGTCAGAGAAAAGCCACAAGAATGATTAAAGGATTAGAAACCTGCCTTGTAGTGATAGATTGAGCTCCCTGAGTCTATTTATCTTAGCAAAGAAAACAGAAGAACGGCCATACTCGATCAGACCAAAGGTCCACCTAGCCCAGCGTCCTGTCTTCCAGCAGTGGCCAAGGCCAGGTGCCCCAGAGAGAATGAACAGAACAGGGAATCATCAAGTGATCCATCCCCTGTCGCCCCTTCCCAGCTTCTGGCAAACAGGCTAGAGACACCATCCCTGCCCATCCTGGCTAATAGCCATTGATGGATCTATCCTCCATGAACTTATCTTGTTCTTTTTTGAACCCCGTTATAGTCTTGGCCTTCACAACATCCTCCTGCAATGAGTTCCACAGGTTGACTGCACTGTGTGAAGAAATACTGCCTTCTGTTTGTTTTAAACCTGCTGTCTATTCATTTCATTTGGTGACCCCTGGTTCTTGAGTTATGAGAAGGGGTAAATAACACTTCCTTATCTACGTCCTCTACACCAGGCATGATTATACTGACCTCTGTCGTATCCCCCTTAGTCGTCTCTTTTCCAGGCTGGAAAGTCCCAGCCTTATTAAGCTCTCCTCATCTGGAAGCTGCTCCATACCCCTCATTTTCGCTGCCCTTTTCTGTACTTGTTCCAACTCCAAAGTATCTTTTGGGAGATTGGGTGACTTGATCATGGTGTACAAGTACCTACGTTGGAAACAAATATTTAATAATGGGCTCTTCAATCTCACAGAGAAAAGTGTAACATGATCCAGTGCCTGGAAATTAAAACTAGACAAATTCATGCTGGAAATAAGGCATCAATTTTTGATGGTAAGAGTAATTAGCAACAATTTCTGCTCTAGGAATTATTCTGGAGGCAGGTCTCTGGCCAGTGGTATGGGGGAGAGGGGAAATGTCAGACTAGATGATCACAATGGGCCCTTCTGGCCTTGGAATGAAATAATGTTCTTTGAGATTTCTGGATGTCAAGGAAATTAGGCCCAAATCCTCAAAGGTATTTAGGCTCCTCCCTTCCATCAAAACCAACAGAGGGGAGGAGCCTAAAATCAATACATTAGAAGCAAGAGGACAACCAAGGACAGGGTAGGCCCATTGCTCAGTGAGGAGGGAGAAACAGTAACAGGAAACTTGGAAATGGCAGAGATGCTTAATGACTTCTTTGTTTCGGTCTTCACTGAGAAGTCTGAAGGGATGTCTAACATAGTGAATGCTTATGGGAAGGGGGTAGGTTAGAAAGAGAAAATAAAAAAAGAACAAGTTAAAAATCACTTAGAAAAGTTAGATGCCTGCAAGTCACCAGGCCTGATGAAATGCATCCTAGAATACCTCAAGGAGTTTAATAAGAGGAGGTATCTGAGGCCCGTCTACACTATCGCGGATAAAATCGAATTAGCTAAAATCGGTTTTATAAAATGATATTATAATTCGATTTCATGCGGCCACACTAGGCACAGTAATTCAGCGTTGTGAGTCCATGGCGAGGCTAACGTCGATTCTGAAGCGTTGCATTGTGGTTAGCTCTTCCGTAGCTATCCCATAGTTCCCGCAGCTCCCCCGCCCTTGGAATTCTGGTTGAATCATTATTGTCGCGGGTGGTTCTGGGTAAATCGTCCGTCATTCCTTCCTCTGGGAAAACATCAGTTGACAATCCTTTTGGCGCCGTTTTCCCTGGATTGCCCTGGCAGACGCCATAGCACATGCAACCATGGAGCCCGTTCAGCTTTTTTTTTTTCCGGCACTGTATGTGTACTGGATGCCGCGGACAGAGAGGCGATACTCCAGCGCTACAGCAGTCAGTTCACTGTTTTGCAATGAGTAGCAGAGATGGTTACTGCGTTCCTGTACCGTCTACTGCCAGAGAAAACTGGCAATGAGATGACGGTATTCCTCCCCCTCTGTACGATCTGCTGCTATCATGAGTGCCCTGGCTGAAATCGGCCGAGGGGCGCAACGCAAAAGCAAAATTGGGATTGACTCACTTGGGACTGAGTCAATCCCTCCCTTATGGTTTCTAAAAATAGAGTCAGTCCTGCCTAGAATAAGGGGCAAGTGTATTAGAGACCAGTTATCAGAGCACAGCTGCTCCGTGTCAGTATTTCACAGGGGTGCCCTGCAACAAACCCCACCCGTTGCTTCCCTCCTCCTCCAACTTCCTGGCTACCGTGGCAGTGTCCTGCCCATTTGTGTCATGAAGTAATAAGAATGCGAGGAACAAGAAGCACTGAGTGTTTAGTGACATAAAATGAAGGCCGGAGGCAGCCTCCCGGCACGATGATAGTCCAGGCAGGACATTAAGCGGTGTGGGGAGAGAGCAGCATGCTGCTGCTCATGACAGTCCAGGCAGTACAGAATCTTTCTTTACACAGGAGGGGAGGGGGCTGAAGCCCCCAGCTGCTATGATGAAGCTGGTTATTAGCCGTTCTGTCCTATCTACTGGAGTAACAGCAATGTTGGCCTCGATGTCAACATGTTAGATATTCATGAGGACGGTTACTAGTCTACTGCACCGTCTACCACCGGGGAGGGGGAGAGGGAGAGGAGCGGATACTGCTCTTCACTGCTGCAGCATCGCGTCTATCAGCAGCATTCAGTTACCACAGACGGTACATTGAAAGTAGTCAAGAAATGATTTCTTTCCCTTTCTTTCACGTGGGGTGGGGGGGAAAGAAACTGAGGAGCTGTTTCCCTGAACCACGCCAGACACTGTGTTGAACCTACAGACATTGGAGCTCAGCCAAGATGCAAATACTTTTTCAGAGACGGCTGTGGACTGTGTGATAGCTGGAGTCCTCAGTACCCCCTCCATCCATGAGCGTCCATTTGAGTCTCTGGCTTCCCGTTACACTGTCACGCAGCGCTGTGTATCCTGGAGATTTTTTTTCAAACGCTTTGGCATTTTCGTGTTCTGTAACGGAGCTCTGATAGAACAGATTTGTCTCCCCAACAGCGATCAGATCTAGTATCTCCCATACCGGTCCATGCTGAGCTCTTTTTGGATTTGAGACGGCATCGCCACCCATGCTGATCAGAGCTCCACGCTGGGAAAACAGGAAATGTAATTCAAAAGTTCGCGGGCTTTTCCTGTTTTACCTGCCGCTGCATCCGAGTTCAGATTGCTGTCCAGAGCGGTCAGTGGTGCACTGTGGGATACCGCCGAGGGCCAATAATCGTTTTCGTCCACACTAACCGTAACCGATATGTTAATATCGAATTAGCGCTACTCCTCCGTTGGGGTGGAGTTACAGAATCGACTTAAAGAGCCCTTATATCGATATCAAAGGGCGTTGTAGTGTGGACGGGTACAGCGTTAATAATTTAACGCTCTTTAAATCAATTTAAACGCGTAGTGTAGGACCAGGCCTGAGCCTCTAGCTATTGTCTTTGGAAAATCAGGGAGACAAGAGAGATTCCAGAAGACTGGAAAAGGGCAAATCTTAGTGCCCATCTTAAAAAGGGAAATAAAACAACCCAGGAAAGCTACGACCAGTTAGTTTAACTTCTGTGCCGGGAAGATAATGGAGCAAGTAAAAGGAATCATCTGCAACACTTCGAAGGTGTTTAAGGTGATAAGGAATAGCAGCATGGATTTGTAAAGATAAATCATGTCAAACCAATCTGATAGCTTTCTCTGATAGGATAACTAGTCTTGTGGATAAGGGAGAAGTGTGGATTTGGTAAACCTGGACTTTAGTAAGGCATCTGATACGGTCTCGCATGATAGTCTTATTGATAAACTAGGCAAAATACAATTTAGATGGGGCTACTATAAGGTGGGTGCATAACTGCCCGAGTTAACGCGTAACTCAGAGAGTAGTTTTAATGGCTCCCATCCTGCTGGAAGGTATAACAAGTGGGTTCCAGGGGGCTGTTTTTGGGACCGACTCTGTTCAATATCTTCATCAACGACTTAGATGTTGCATAGAAATACGCTTATTAAGTTTGCAGTGAATGACCAAAACTGGGAGGGACTGCAACTGCTTTGGAGGACAGGGTCAAAATCAAAATGATTGGACAAATTGGAGAAATGGTCTGAGGTACACCGGATGAAGTTTAATAAAGCAAATGCAAAGGCTCCACTCAGGATGGAACAATCAGTTTCACACATACAGACTGGGAGAGACTGTCTAGGAAGGAGTACTGGTAGAAGGATCTAAGGGGTCAAATGGACCACAAGCTAAATATGAGTCACAGTGGATGCTGTTGCAAAAAAACAAACGTGATTCTGGGATGCATTAACAGATGTGGTTGAGCAAGACACGAGAAGTCCTTCTTCTGCTCTACTCTGCGCTGGTTAGGCCTCAACTGAGTATTTGTCCAGTTCTGGGCTTCATCTGGCCACCCATTTCAGAAAATGTGGAGAAATTGGAGAAGCAGAGAGTCAACAAGAATGATATAAGTCTTGAGACATGACTATGAAGAAAGGCTGAAAGAATGGGGCTTTTTAGTTGGAAAAGAGAAGACTGAGAGGGGACATGATAGCAGTTTTCAGGTATCCAAAGGTGTCATCAGGAGGAGGAGAAAACTTGTTCGCCTTAGCCTCTAATGATAGAACAAGAAGCAATGGGCTTAAACTGCAGCAAGGGAGATTAGTTGGACATTAGAAAAGTGTCCTAACTGTCAGGCGTAGTTAAACACTGGAATAAATTGCCTAGGGGGTTGTGGAATCTCCATCTCTGAGATATTTAAGAGTAGGTTAGATAAATATCTATCAGGGATGGTCTAAGACAGTATTTGGCCCTGCCATGAGGGAAGGGACTGGACTCGATGACCTCTTGCGGTCCTTCCAGTCTAGAGTCTATGAATCTTCCAGGATCTGGGCCTCAGTATCTAAACTTGGCTATTTTTTTTTAAAGTTCTAGTCAACTAGGGAGAAAGGTGGGGAGGGGGGAGAGCCATTCTCATGTTATTCTGTCTCCCAGCTAGACTGGGCACCTCTCAAATAACAGGTCCCCACCCAGTGCTATCGCCAGGCTCTCGCCCAGGCTGCAGTGATCACTCAAAGCATGCTATAAATCCATAGTAATCTCAGCGCTGCTGGCAGAGGAACACCACCCCGGGCCTAGGCTGGTCCCCTAACTCGCCTTCCAGCCTGCCCTGCAATGCACCCAGCTCTGGGTGGAGCGCAGCCGCTGGCTAGCCACAGACTGCACTAAACCAGGGCAATGGGCTTCACTGCAACATGGTCTAGAAGGGGCAGGGTCAGCGGGGGGGGTCCCCAGAGGTTATTTTAGACAGGAAACGAACACTTCCCCCCCCCCCCACAGCCAGGGCGTAGGGCAAGGGCCACCTCGCGTGTCCTCACC
The DNA here is from genome assembly GCF_003597395.2 of Chelonoidis abingdonii. Classification (NCBI taxonomy): domain Eukaryota; kingdom Metazoa; phylum Chordata; order Testudines; family Testudinidae; genus Chelonoidis; species Chelonoidis abingdonii. The sequence continues at coordinate 4,562,887 of NC_133771.1, read as the reverse complement.
TGGGCCTCGGGGTGTCCGGCTCCCCGGCGGGCCGTCCCTGCCGCGTGGACACCTCGGGCCCTTCGCAATTAAGAGAGAGTAACCAGGCCACTAGGCGGGTCCCTCCACTCGGCGGGGCTCGGGATAGCGCTTCTCCCCGCGCCCAGCTCCGGCCCGCGGCGGCCCCACAAGCTCGGCCCCTGCGCGCTGCCCAGGCTCGGAGCTCGCCCCGGCGCCGGGAGACTCCGCTCGCTTCCCGTCCCCAGCCGCGGTGCAGCGCGCCCCTTGCCCGGTGCCACCGGCGGGCAGCCCGGGCTCGGCCCCTGCGCGCTGCCCAGGCTCGGAGCTCGCCCCGGCGCCGGGAGACTCCGCTGCGCCCTCCCGTCCCCCCGCCGGGGTGCAGCGCGGCCCTTCCCCGCTCTCAGCCATTTCCTGCCAGCCGAAAGCGAAAGCAGCCGGGCCGGCGAGCCCAGCCCCGCTCTCCGCGGCCCGCCGGCTCCTCCCCCGGCGGGGGATTTCGCGTAGGGCCGCCCCTCCATGCGCCCTGCAAACTCCGCTGGACAAAGCCTCAGGCAGAGACCAGCAGGCGCCTGCTCCTGGACTCCTGCGAGGCGGGAGGTGTGCTTGGCGCAGGGGCGGCTCTAGACAGTTCGCTGCCCCAAGCGCGGTGGCCTGCAGCGGGGGGCGCTCTGCTGGTCGCTGGTCCCACGGCTCCAGTGGTCCACCAGAGCTGCGGGATCAGTGGACCCTCCGCAGGCATGCTGCCCTCCCAGCGACCGGCAGAGCGCCCCCCATGGCATGCCACCCCAAGTACCCGCTTGGCGTGCTGGGGCCTGGAGCTGCCCCTGGTGTGATCCTGGAGCTGTCACCCTGTGATAGTAACCGGTTGAGCCTTTACCAGACGGTGATGCTTTAGCTTATTGTAATCTCACCAGGGAGTGCTTCACACCCACCCACCACCCAGTTAACCTGTGGAACTCATTGCCAGGGGATTTTGTGAAGGCCAAAAGTATCATAGACTAGAATATCAGGGTTGGAAGGGAACTCAGAAGGTATTTAGTCCAACCCCCTGCCCAAAGCAGGCCCAATCCAAACAGATTTTTGCCCCAGATCCCTAGGTGGCCCCCTCAAGGATTGAACTCACAACCCTGGGTTTAGCAGGCCAATGCTCAAACCACTGAGCTTCAAAAAAGAGCTAGAGAAGTTCCTGGAGGACAAGTCCATCAATGACTGTTAGCCAAGATGGTCAGGGATGCAATCCCATGTTCTGGTTATCCAGAGCCTCTGATTGCTAGAAGCTCGGACTGGCCGACAGGGGATGGATCATTTGAAATTGCCCTGTTTTGTGCATTACCTCTGAGTATTTTCTGGGCCCGGCCACAGTCAGAAGACAGGAGACTGGGCTAGATGGACCATTGGACTGACCCTGTATGGAAGGGACCCAGCTCTTAACAATCTAACCCTTAATTGTCCACTTAATTTTGTGTTCTCCTACCGCAGGGGTTCTCCGTTTTCTGTCTGAGATCCTCCCAACATGTTGTAAAAACTCCTGGCTTCAGCTGTGGAGCAGGTGGGGGGCTTAGGGCTTTAGCCCTGCAGGACTGGAGGCTCAGGGCTTCAGCTTCTGGGGCGGAGGGGAAAGGGACTCCAGGTCTCTGCCTTGCAGGGCACCAGGGCTCTGGGCTCCCCAGCTTTAGACCCATGAAGCGGAGAGTCTCATTTCAGCTCCATGACTCCAGGCTTGAGACCCACAGGGGCACCAGGGCTCGAGATTTCTGCTCCATGGGGGACTCCAGGGCTTGTGGCTTCAGCCCTCTGAGGGACACCAAGGCTCTCAGTTTCAGCCCCATGGGGGTGCTGGGGCTCAGGTTTCAGCCATGGGTCCCCATGGACCTGTGAAACTGGCTCATACACCCCCACCCCAGGGGGTCATGGGCTCCTGGTTGAGAACCCTGTCCTACAGCCTGTGAACCAACAATCTGTCCCAGTTTGGATTTAGCTTAGACCTGCCTGTTCCCTTCCCCAGACCTGTACAAGAGCTCTGGGAAGCCCAGATGCTTGTACTTCCCAATATATGGCCCAATAAAAGATTTTCTCTCTACATCTCTCTCATATCCTGGGACCAACACAGCTACATCTATGTCACAAACATTCTTAGGCATAGCAGACTTTTATTTTCAGGGGCTAATCTCTGTGTTTTATTCTGAAGCATTTTTTGATGTTTATCAATTTAAATGTTCATAGCTGATTCAAGGAGTGAAAACTGTATGAACTGTTCAAACCCAAACTGTCAATGTCACAGGTCAAAAGACACATCAAAACTACCCTTAAATCAACAAAGCAAATCTGGTTTTATTGTTCGTTCACACGGCCACTCGTAACCAGCCTAATTCAGATCTCTGCAGCACTGGATTTTCACTCTCACTGAAAGTTTTCAAGCAGCATTTTTCTTACTTTGACTATGGGTAAATTTTGATGATTGATGAAAACACTGCTTGCTCAGTTTGTGTGTGTCTGGTGAAACTGATATTTGCTGACATAAACTAACCCTTCCAAACCTATTTTATAAGGCTCCCACCACCACGGCACCTGAGTATCTCGTGATCATTAAACCAGAGCACACGTGCACAATCTTTGCTGTACTGAAATGCAGAGCACGATCACGCCTATTTTGCAAAGGGGAAACTGAGGCACAGAATGGCTAAGTGTATAGCTCAAGCGCCTGCAGGGAATCTATGCATTCCCCCACAGGTCTGCAAGGAAGCCCAACCCCTCAGCTCTATCATGACCTCCTCCCTGCCCTCCTCACGCTTCTTACTGGGAGAAAAGTGGTGTTGGATTGGGAGCACCGCCTGCAGGAGATTGGGGGTGGCCGCATCCCTGATACAGGGAAAGGACCCGGACACTGCTGTGCAGATCATTGCATTGCAAGAGACATTCCAGGATCCTCTGCTGCAGCCTCCTCTGTCCTAGGATCTTCGACAGCCGCCCATCACCCTGACATCTGAGCGCCTGCTGCAGGTCCCGTGTGCAGTGCTCCCAGGTGGTGGCATGGGGCCACAGCACCACTGCCCTGCCCAGCCATGATACACAGGGCAGGGCATGGCACCTCTGCCGGCTAACAGGGGCATCTCTGCCAACCCAGCCAGAAGGTGCTTTACCTCAGCATTGGCTCCAAGGATGCTAGTTTCTCCAGGCTGCAGTTCCACATCAGAGGAGCCCAGCAGGCCCTACATGCAGCTTCTCTACCCCTCCTGTCCCAGGTTGCTCACCCTCCTCCTCTCCCCAGGAAGCGCGCATGTCCACGAAGATGGAAGGTTTGGGGGATGTAACATCCATCATAGGAGCCCCAAACATGGACATAGCCCTCTCAGTACCAGTGCTTGCCATGCTGCTGTCATGCAGGGGCTGGAGGGTGTACATAGGGAATTGCACACAGCTGGCTACCTGGCAGGAAATCAGCTACCAGAGCTGACTGGGGCCTGGGGATGGTGGATCCCACCCTGCACGCACTGCAACAGGGTCAACCAGCTCGGCTGGTGGCAGAATCCAGGTGGTGCACACTTGGCCTGAGCCCTGCAAACAGAACAGAAAAACAGGTGGGCTGAGGGGGCCCATGCCAGTGGACAGAGGGAGAGCGATGGGGCTGCTTTTACTCCTTTGTGTAAGGGAGAAAAGTTCTCAGTTTTATTGGAGGTTGGGAGGGTGCGTGGGAAGGAGGGAACTAGCGAGCTGGGGAGGAGAAATGCAGAGAGCAAAGAGAGAGAATCCAGGCTCACCACCCATTCAGGTCCCTCCAGCCTGACCCCCTTCTGCAGTATCCTGGACAAGCCTTGGGGAAGTTAGATTCCCATTACTGAAGTGAGTTAAACGGTAGCGAAGGAGGGTTAATGCCACGGGGTCCATTGTGTTAAACGTGCAATTGTGCATCTGGAGGGGGGACGCTCCCTAGCTCCTCTGGTTATCAGCCCTTTGAAGTCAGCCCCTGGGGAGAAACACAAGTTCAAACTCCGTGCTCCAGGGGCCAAAGAAAGGATTTCTGGATAAACAGCCTGGTTTTAAAGGCACGCAGGGCCTTCCTCCTGAGTCAGCACGGACAGGACCTCTCGTCCACAGCAGCCCCATTCTCAGGGAAGGGGTGGGAGGACCAGGCCCCATAAGATGGGGGGCTTGGTGTGAGCTGAAGCTGTGACGAGCTGGACCCCCCATGGAAACCCCTGGAGTGTGGGGGTGAAGGACCCAGAGCCCATGTGAGGGGTGGGGTGAGCTGTGCATGCAGGGTCTTGTAATGGTTTCCTCTGCGGTGCCTGTACCTGAACCATAGACTAGGCCGGCAGAGGAAGCGCTGTAGGGCTGCCAGACCTATGCCAGTCACTGGGAACTGGCTCAGAGGGGAAAGCAAGCAGGCCTGCCCGGGCACGCTAGGCACAACCCAGGGAACCCTGCCCAGAAGGGAGGGAGAGGGGTCTCCATCCCAGAGCGGCAGCAGGCTGGGGAGCCGGGGGCTGAGAGCAGGTGTCCTCGCCAAAGGGGGGATACAGGCATGGTGGCTCTGAAACGGGACCACCTCCCTCTGGCGGTGGAAAGGGCAGGGAACGCAATGGGGATGGGCATGGGGAGGTGCCTTGTGGCGAGGCCCTGGGCCAGTTCAAGCACATGGAGGGACCGGGGAGCCCCTGTAAAGGGTCATCGCTGCCTGGGAGGAGGCAGGAGGGAGCAGGAGGACGCAGGCCCAGAGAACAACCCTGGCTGCAGCAGGCCGAGGAAGCCCCAGCAGGAGGGTGATTGATTCAGGTAAGAGGGAGACAAGGCCCAGGCTTCTCCCCCGACCCCAGGGAACTGCTGCAGACGCAGCTCCCAGGGGACTGTGCTTTACTGGTTACAAAAGACGCTGCTTAGTGCTCCAAGGCAAGAGTGGCAGCACGTGCCACCCCCTGACCCCAGCCAGGCCAGACCCGGCCTGTATCTCCCCCACTGCAGGGCGAGTAAGGCAGCGACCGCCCTGGCTAATGCAGGTCCACCAGCTTCCATTGCTCCCTACCAAGCGTGACAGCCCATGGACGTCCCATCAACAGAGGGAGCAGGCAGAGAACCAGCCACCTACGCACACACTGCGTACCCCAGCCCTGTGGCTGATTCCACCCTGCACCCAGCGTGACCTTGCACACGCTGTTTGTACAAGGTCACGCCTTGCACGTAGGTGTGGAATTGCACACTTTACTGCGCGTGATACAGCACACCCCTGCCCCCCACTGTTGCACCACTGGCCCCCTGCAGCCCAGCACCCAGGGGCCACTGGAGGCAACAGGCAGCATTAAAATCCCCAATGCCACCCCGGGTGCAGCAAACAGGGCCCCACCCTGCAGACGGCTTCAGCTCTGCGCAAGGAGACGGCCGAGGCAAAGAGCTTCCAGGGTTTATGGCCGTAACCAATGCTTCTCCAGGCTCCATCTGCACGCGGTACAGAAGACGGGTCGTGGGCCTGTCCCACCAGCCTGGAAGAACGGTTTCCTCCAGGTACACCATTAGACACTGCAGGTGGAGCAGGAGCTAGGTGGGTAGAGCAAGTCCTCCTCCTTGGAGGGCGGGAGAGAAGGTAAAGATGCCCCCCGATGAAGGTCCCCGAGAAATGCATGCACGGCCCTGAGCACAGGTGTCTCCTTCAGAGGCAGCAGCTCCCAGCATTGATCTGATGTGCATTCAGTGGTGCTGGTCCCGAAACCCATCCTGGCACAGCCATGGGTCATGCAGCCAGGCAGGCAGCAGGGGACGGGGGGGGGGGGGGGCACAGAACAGGATGTCACTGCAACCTCTGGGAGAAAGGGGTGGATAACTCGTGTGCACCGGTGGCATGGCAGGGCCTCCTCTGGGGATGTGCAGAGGCATTTTAATCAGAAGGGGGAGCACCTCTAGTGACCTTCACTCTCCAAATCCCACCTCCCATCCCAGAGGAGCTGGATCAAGCCCCAGAGGAGCCGTGCCCAGAATATCTGAGGCCCAGTAAGTACAGAGAGGCGGGCTCCGGTGTCCCAGCCCAGGCCAGGGGACGAGGGGGTGCTGGGATCTGGCGTCCATGCCCCATGGGGTCCGGCTTCTCAGCTGTCTGCATTGATGGGTGCCCTCCCCCCTCCCAGCAGATTCTCCCTCTCAGCCTCAGAGCCCAGGGCAGCCGCTGCGGGCTGGCGCCAGGGCAGCCTGGCGAGCAGGGGCTGGTGCAGGCCGTTGTAGAGGGCAGCGCCGGTCAGGAGGATGAGGAAGCCCAGGATCTCCAGGCCGTGGAAGGTCTCCCAGCCCACGGCCAGGCTGACGGCCCAGATGACCACGGTGCGCAGGCTGTCCAGCACCATGCGGGTGGTGGCGCTAATCTCCTTGGTGACGCTGATGCCGGCGAAGTTGAAGAAGGCGATGCTGCTGATGTTGCCCGCCAGGGCCAGGGCGATGAGGGGCTGGCGGCAGATCTGGCAGAAGGCATCCAGCGTGTCCTCCAGCACCTGCCGCGGGCCACTGCTGAAGCTGCCCGCCGGGATGTAGTACATGGGGATCAACAGCAGGGACAGGATGACAAAGCCAAAGAAACCTGGGAGGGAACAACGCAGGGGGTGGCGGTGCAGAAAAGCCAGGCGCTGCTGGTTGGGGCTCATTCCCCAGAAAGTGGTTCTCCACCCCCACCCCAACACGTGGCATTTCCTGCCCCAGACCCCTGAACACTGGAACCAGGTTTTGCTGGGAGACGGATTTCAGGAGAAAGCTGCAGTTTTTCAGAGGCTGTCCTGGGTCACGAGGATCTAGTCGCCCCTCCCGCCATGCACAAGTGAGCCGCAGGGGTGGGCAATGAACCCCGGAGTTTTAAGGAGGCCTCCCCTCAAGTCGCTATATTCCGCCCCCTTGCCGCAGCATCCGCCCCCGACGCTGTTTCACACACACGGAAAGCAGCCTGGCTAAAGACAGCTCTTCCCAGCACCCCCAGCCCCATTCATGTGGACTGGAGGGCTGGGTGCCCAGCGAAGAGACCCTGGCTCCCCTCCCGCCAGCTGCCGGTTTGCCCTTGCTGCCTGGGCGCAGACCCCAGACCCCATGTCTTCAGCGGACAGGGATACTTCAGGTGCCCGCCATAAAAGCACCAGCCCCCGCAGCCCAGCGCCAGCCTCGGAGGCTGGCATGCAGGACGCTGCCCACTGCATCTCCCAGCGTGAGTGACTCCGCCACAGGCTCCTTGCTCAGCGTCAGTAGCCCAGAGTTGCCCACAGGGCATCAGAGATACTTCCCCCTCCCCATCCTTGCACCCAGTATGGGGTTCCCCCCACCCAGCCCCAGCCCCCTCCTCTGGGTATGATCCTCCCAACTCCCTGCCCCTGCCCCAGCCCCATCCTGGTCTAGGGTGAGAACCTCACCACCCAGCCCCAGCCCCCTCCTCTGGGTATGATCCTCCCAACTCCCTGCCCCTGCCCCAGCCCCATCCTGGTCTAGGGTGAGAACCTCACCACCCAGCCCCAGCCCCCTGCTGCCACCTACCCTCCGTGCCGACGGCTCGCAGCGGGTGCACATCATGTTTGTAGATGAACTTCTCCTCCAGCACCATCTGAATGGCGACGATCACCTGAGCCATGATGATGAGCAGGTCACCTGGAGGAGGGCGGGGAAGAGAGAACGTGGGGGTCTCCAGACACAGCCCCGTCCCAGACCCCTCACCCGCAGGGTGGCATAACTGGAGCAGGAATCTATTGCATTCAGGACCGGCGTCCCCGCAGTCAGTCCCACTTGGAAAATTCATCCCTGTGATGGCCCCTTCTCAGATTCCTTCGTGGCCCTCCCAGGACGTCCCCTCCCCCCAACCTTACTCCAGGACCCCCCCACGTACCTGTGATGACCTCGCTCAGCTTGTGCGTCTCATCGTGGGTGCCGAGCATGTCCGCCAGCCCCACCACCACCAGCCCCGCCATGGTGACCAGGATCCCCAGCCACTGGCTCGGCACCAGTTTGCGGCCCAGGAAGGCGACCGAGAGCAGCCCGGTGAAGATGATCACCGCCCCGCGCAGCATCTGGAAGCTGGAGGCGCTGGTCATGTTCAGGGCTACAGCAAGAGAACGTGCTTGTGAGTGGAGCTGCTGGGCCAGACGCGCCTCAGTCCTGACCCCCAGCTAGTCCATTCCTCCCCTCCCCGCCAGACGCACCCCAGCCCCCTGCTATTCCTGTCCCACCAGCTGTCTCAAGACCCGGCCATTTTAGGAGCCCAGTAAGCAAGGGACTCGTACCCCTGCAGAGTAGCTTGTGGGTGGGTGACTACGTCACCCTCTGGTGGCTGGAAGCCCAGAAGATAAAAGCCTTTATACCAGTACAGCTTGCAGAGTGTCTCCCGGTTCTAGCCCCCTCCGCCCAAAACGCAATGAGGCATTTTAAATCTGGGAGGCATAGAGGTAGCGACAGTGCCCAGGCAGAATATTTCAGCCATGGCATCCTTCCCAGCCTGTGTTCAAAGCTTCCCGCGCTCCCCCTCCCTCGAACGGCTCCCACCTGCGGGACAACGCGGCCGGAGAACACGACTGGTCCTTAAATAGGGTTTAATCAGCATCAGTCTGAGTGACGTCTCCTTTGATGTGCTCACAATTAACTGAGGTTCATCCATCGCGCACAGGGGAGTCCCCCGCTCCGCGCCGCTCCCAGCCAGGGAGTTTTTGGGGGTGACTTTAATTGGAGCTGTGAGCTCTGTGCTGAGACCTTGTGGAAAGGGCCCCTCCCCCTCTGCTTATGGGCAGGACAGCTCATGTTTTGTGGTGAATGGTTAAAATCAAGAAATAAAACGTGACCGCACCAGCTGATTGAGAACCCCTTTCAGAGCCTTCTCTCGCGGCTGTGGGGCAGTACCAAGGGCCAAAAATCTCCTCACGCCACTCGGTCCAGAAGTAGCCAGAAAGAGACTTGTGGCCCCCTCCTCCAGCACCTTGCCCCTTGTGTTATCTACAGCTGGGCAAAGCGAGCGCACCTCACGGCATTTCCCACCCACTCTGCCCGGCGGTGAATGAGGATGACCAAGATGCCGGGCAGTGGGGAATCAGGCCCTGAGTTTCTAGGGGGGTTATTAAAACTGATTATTTACATAAAGGACATCGGATCCTCAGAGCTTCTTAGCCATTTGCGGACACAGGGCTTCCGGCCTCCCCTTGACTGGTTGGAGGAAGGAAGTGGTCAAAGCAGATGATTCGGGGGATGGCTAGCTTAGAGGAAGGACTGTGACAAAGTTAAGAGGCTACCCTGGGAATCCAGAGGCCAGGGTTCAAATCCTAGCTCCACCAGATTCCCTGTGGGACTGTGAGCAAGTTGCTGCCCTTCTGTGCCTCAGTTTCCCCTCTGTACACTAGAGCGACTAGCTCTGTCTCACAGAGGGGCTGCAAGGAACGCTGCATTCCAGAGTGTGAGGTGCTCAGACACTATAGTAAAGGGGTCAGATATGTACTTAAGATAACTTCGGTTTCTGCCCACCTAGGAGAGGGCACCCCTTACAGGCAGCGGACCTCACTCTGAGAGAAGGCGCAATCCCTGGAGAGTTGACAGGGGAACATATATTGCTTGGTGGCCTGTTGGTTTGTTCTCTTTGCAAAACAGATGAGCAATACAGGGGGGAGGAAATAGGGGTTTTCCCCTCCCCTCCCTCCTTGCCAATTTTGTTTGGTTGGCTCAATAACAGGGGGCAGTTTCCAAATGAAAAGTGTCACTTTTAATCTGTGTTCAAAGCTGGGGTTTTCTTTGCCTTTTTAAAAAGGCAAACTGTGGGGGGTTAACCAGAAGGACCAGTCGTGAAGTTTCATAAAGTTTTAAAGACAACTCCACTTGCCCCTTGCGTATCAGGTGCTCCCATTCACCCCCCAAGCCCGGAGCTGCGTCAGACCCCCCGGCACTTACCCACATACATGATGCTGGTCCCGGTCATGTCACACAGTGCCGGGGGCAGGAAGAGCAGCGGGTTGAAGGGCTGTGCGGGGCCCAGGCTGGGCTCTGCTCTCTGCCGGTCCCTGCAGAGCAGGATGTAGAAGGCAGCCAGGCAGGAGAACTCGCCCAGGAACATTCCCACGGCCTGAAACACGGACACAGCCGCTCTGTAACGACAGTGCTTGGGGAGGCAGCTCGACAGAGGCTGGATGCTGGTATCTCAGGGGGCAACCGCAGCTCCTCACCCATTGCCTGTTCCCTGGAGCAAGGCAGACCCAGGAAGCTCTGCCACCTCACAGCTCCAGCTCTGCCCCTCAGTCCCAAACTGTAGCCTCCTCTCCACCTGGGCCAGTGGATCCCAGAGCCGCTGGATGGCAGGACAGGCCAGAGCGTAAAATCTTATACAATCTGCTATGCAAACCTGCTGATCCAGGAAGGGGTGGAGAGATGGGGAGAGGACACGACACCCCTCTTCCCCAGAATAATCCCCTCTGCTCCCCAAAAGGCACTGCCATCAGGGCATGCCAGGAAGGAAGTATGGGCAACACGCTGGCCTGGGGCTCTGTACAGCTGGGTTCATCTGCCTCCCCCTCCCCGCTCCAAGGGGCTGGGAGGAGAGATCCGCTATGAGCAGGGTGTGCGTGCGCTCTCTGATCCCATTCCCCGGCAAACCCACGGCCGCACCGGGCGCCGGCTGTACCTGGAGAAAGGGATGCTGGAAGCTGTGCTCTGCACTCCCGCCGCAGCCCCCCGCGGTGAAGTTGTCAGCCCATCTGGAACCGAGACACAATGGGGGTTGCTGTTAGAATAGGAAACCTGCAGACAGTGAAACCCGACTCTTCGCCTTTCTTCAGCGAACCAGGGACGTGCTAGTGACCCCAGCTACCGCTAAGCCAGGGTCCCCCAACGTTTTACCTCACGCCCCCCCAAGCCAGGGCCAGGAGCAGGGGGACACAGACGGGGCAAGGGTCACAGCTAGAGGGACTGAGGCCGGCAGCCGGGATCTCGGGCACGGGGCCGGCAGCAGGGACTGGGTCCAGGAGCGGAGCTGGGGTGCTCCCTCCCTGCCCCCGTGGGGGGCTGGCCCAGACCCCAGCTGCGGCCTCTCAAATGTTCCTCCATAGAGATGCCCCCCCCCCATGCCTCCCCCCCCTCCCCCCGACTGGGGACCTCTGGGCTAAGTCCTGCTTTGGCTGGTGGGCTGGAAAACACCAGCGTTCTGAGGGTTAACAGCGGGAAGGCTGGGGCCGGAGGCTCTTGCGTGTAGCTACAATCAGGAGACAGGCCCTTCTGAGCAACCAGATCTGCTCCGGGTCTAGCAACACTCACTCCCATCAGCCCAGCGCAGCGCTGGCAGAGCGAGCTGGATTCTACTCTGGCTCGTGCATCCCCCAGAGCAGCGCTACCAAACGGTCGCTTTTCAGAGCAGATGGGCAGGCCCCATTCCTTTAGCCTGCGGGGGAATCCGGCGCGCAGCTGTAACGGGGCGAGGTTCTTCCGCGGCCCGCGAGGAAAAGTAGTCTCTAAGTACTGCAGTCGGAAGCAGAGGAATCTCTGGTATTTACCGAAGAACACGACTCAACCGAGGACACTTCCCCACCGGGCAGGTGCAGTGCAAACTGCGCCAATGGAGTGCTGTGTTTTAAAAACGAACAGCTGTCTGCACAGCTGCATTGCCTCGGCCCGCTTCTTACTGGGAGCATGGTCCAGCTATTAGAGCAGGGGCCTGGGCCCCAGGACTCCTGGGTTCCAGCTTGCTCCATCAGCCCGAGCCATGATTCGCCGTGTCATGGCTGGATGGGGAATATTTGCCTCCCGGGATGCTGGGAGGGGAGATTATCGATTTGGAGATCTGTGGAGGACCGGAGCTAGGGAGAGCACTGGCTGATCTCTGCAGCGATACTGTCTTCGCCCTGTACTGGCTCACTGTCTATTCATGGTTACCTAGGGCTGGTTGAAAGACAGGAGGAATTCTTCCCCCTGCCACCGCTTCTCTCAGATTTGTAAAGGTTTGGACAAGCACTTGGGTTACCCCCAACCCACGGCCCTTTAGACAAGTGCTTGAGGTCACGGATTGTCTCACAGCCTTTCACAAATGAACACCCCAGACAGATCACGGTATATCTGGGATGGGGAAAGCGCCGTCTTCCTGTCACCCAACCTGGCCTCGACCCTGAGCAGCCTGAACCATAGAACTGAGAGGTGGAGAGTGTTTCAGGTCAAGTCCAGCTCTCTGCAAATGCAAAATCATGGCCTGCTATCCAGGTCCCAGGCCCAGCACCCAGCAGTCTGGCATCAGCACACTGCAAATTCTCTAGCAGCTTTAGGGAGGGGTTTTTTTGGACTGAATTTAAAGGGATTAATCCAATCTGTGCATGTCCTTTACACTAGGTGTTTTGACATTATGTGTTTTAAACAGCACCCAAGTTCTCCGTGCGTTACGTGTTCGTGCACTGACAACATAAAACTCACATTGCTGAAGATTAGATTGCAAGGAGGAAGGCTAGAGATTTTTGGAGGGAACAGCTGGGGCTTTTAGTGGCTTGAGAGTGTAGGATAAACCCATCAGGCTTTTAAGCAATCAGCAATGAAACAGTTGGCAATTTAAGCGGCACTGTCATCATTAGGTTTCAGAGTTAACACATCACGCTGAAGGGGGCAATCCACCCCTCCCTTAGGGGGTGTTTCAGCCTGGCTGCCACCCCAGCAAGACGACACTGCATCTGTTTGCATTTGGAAGGTTTACTTGACAGCCATAAATACCAGCCACTCACAATTCTGGAGCAAAGGATAGATTTTGCAGCTGAGGAGTTTGGTGCAGAATACACAGGGCCTGGCCTATTGGACACATACTGCTGCTTTATCTAACCTAGTACGTCACCGGGACTAGACGGACAATGAATCAGAACAGAACAGGACTGTCTTTGTCTCACTCCAGCCACCTTGGCTGCCCAGATTTCTGTTCCTAGAGAATAAGTCCAACTTGTTCAGGCAGGATCACTAGGCTGGAGCTGTTCTAGTTAGTCTGGGCCAGTGACGCTCAGAGCTCTCTTTGATGGGAGCCCTTGGGCATGCTGCATTTGCTTGCAGATTTGGGGAAGCGGTTAGGAGCAGCAGTGTGCTCAGTCCGGCGGGGAAAGAAGGGAAGAGCCTTGTTTTGAGACGCTGTCCGAGCTCTAGCAGCGGAGATGAGCCACAGCACACTGTTTGAGCAGAGTCACAGGTTCAAATCACCCACGGCCGTGACACCCAATATACCAATATCAGGGCCACCTCCCAGCAGTGGGCAACACAGTGCCCCAAGTTCCTACGCTGCTGCTGGTGCTTTTGAGACTGACCGCAGCTGGGCTGCCCACTCCAGCCCTCCCTTGGGGCAAGCTGGCAGAGGGGCTGCTGATTTGCAGCCATTGCCTTAGGGGGCAGGTGTCTCGCAGTTCACACTCAGCGGGGAACGCTTTCCCCACCCTGGGAATATTTTCAAGAGTTTTAATTTTTTTTACCATCCCGAATTGGAACCGAAACAAAAATCTTGACAATGTCTGTGGCCGAACAAATCGTCAGAAGATTTTTGTTTGGGTCAAGCCAAGTGTTTCATTTTGATCGTCTCTCTTCTTTCTTCTCAGCCTAGTGAGCTTACGTTTTGAAACAGTCACTTTGAACTGGGAAACTTGTTGCCATTGAAAGGAACAATTCCCAAACTTTTCTGCAACTTTTTTCCCCAAGTTGGGAGATTTGTCCAAACTGGCCCCGTCTTGCAAACCTTTTCTGCTTTGATAAATTAGCATTTTTTTAGGACAAAAAGGGATTTGTCAAAGATTTCCCAGGCAGTGTTACAGTTTACAAAACTCCTGACATGCAGCCAAGGGAAAGTGCTCTTTGGAGACCACCCCAGCAGCAGATACTTCCGAGGAAGGAAAAGGCTGCTTTCAAAGGGGCCTGCAGACACAAGCGCTGTCACTTGGCCAGTCGCTGCACAGACTTGCCTGCAAGCCCAGTGGTGAGCACAAAGCTTTCGGTTTCTTGGCACCAATTCCAGCCCCTCCCTGGCCGGGAGTGACAGTGAGGCGAACCGGACACCTCTATGTAACAGACAGAGTTAGGGAGCCTCGACTCCTGGGACTCAGATGTCAGCCCGGCATTAATCTTCACTAGATCAGTCGTGGTGACGGGAAAGAGATGTCTAGTGAGAGCCGGGGGATCCTGCGAATCAGGGAGCAGCACCCCCTTTGGAGACAGGCGATCCTGTGCACACGGAGATGAGGGAGCAGGAATGGCAGGGTTGCCCTTTGGGAGGTGAAGGGGGTGCCGCCACCTCCCCACCCCTTCCCCCCAACATTAACCCATCTGGAGGCAGGTTTCTGCATCCAGCAGAGACAGGCTAGTGAGCTTGAGGGGCCACTCCTCTGCCCCGGGGTGGCCAGCGCCAGCCCAGCACTGCTTGCCCAAGGGCAGCTTTCAGAACTGCACCATTGGCTGCAGGCAGGAGCCAGGAAGGGGAGAGCGTTCCTCCCCTATGAAACTGCACTGCCTTTGCCCCGGGATGCGAGATGGGCGGAGGCTGATCCTGGGCCCGATTCCCCCTGCCCCGCGTGGTCACATCCATGTTACGCAGATGCCGGGCAGGGAAAGACAAGGGCCCATGATTAGCTTCCTTCCCCGAGCACATTCGTTCTATGCCATGTCCATGCTCAGCTGCAGCCTCCCTTGCCAGCAGGCGCTGCTCAGCGGGAGCTGCCGGCCCAGCATCCAGTTACGCCAAACTAGAGAGGGAACAGCTATGGGATCTAGGCACCAGCTCCAGATTTCAGCCATGCCCCATGCGACAGATCAGAATCCTGGCTGCTGTGACATCTCTGCTTTGGAAAGATGCAGGGCCGAGCCGGTCTTATGTTCGAGGCTCTACCTCCTCCATGGAGGAGGTTGCTTCAAGCTGATGGTCTCCCTTGCCCCTCCAACACTAGCACAACCACCTCCACCCCAGAGGTGGCTGCAATTCAGACCTAAGGTCTCAGCAACTAACTTTCTATCCTGTGATCTGATGTGCTTTAGGGCCTGCCTCTGCGGGACTCCCAGTCTGTTCCTAGACTATGGAGACCAGGAGAGGTGGGTGACGGGTCTAGGGATGGATCTGTCTTCCCAGCAGTTTAATTAGTTCCCACGTGTGCCTAACAGCCCCCCTCCACCTGCAAGACATCTGCACATCAGAGAGCCAAGATAAACCCGGCTAGCTTAGCTGAGGATTTCACAAGATCAACACCCAGGTCATTACACAGAGGCAGGGAGGTTCAGGGATCCATTGCCTGCTGGAGTGCCGAACTGGGGAAGGGAGGTTTGATATGTGGGGAAAGGAGATGTTTCCAGGGCTTTGTTCTTAGATCACTGAGCTGCTGAGAAGAGCTGAGTTACCAGCCTGACACACCAAGGCCCTTTTATCCACAAAACAAGGGTAGTAGCTAGTGGCAGGGCAAACACTCTGTACCCTGCTTCCAGCCTTCCCATCTTCCCCAAGGTTCGCCACACACGTTTTCACCCTTTTAGGGGCAGAGCCGCTCGAAACGTTTCTGTGGAAAACACGTGCTGTCTCATGCACTGGATGCCGGTTACGTGCTATCTGGAGCGGCCGAGCGCCCATCTCTGGGCAGACTGTTGAAAAACAGGGCAGACACCCCAAACGGGTGGGGTGGTCTGTAATCATATTAGTTACTGGCGTGGGGAAATCTGAACTCCTGGGTCACTAGACTGGTCTCACCACAGAGTCACAGACATGCCCCTCAGCCTCTCCAGTCCATCTCGCCACCCAGACAAACTGGCCTTCGTGATCAATGGTCACTTACACCAAAACCCACACCCCAGCAGGTTGCTCCCAGTCTGAAGAGACCAGGCACTTACCCCCCTCATTTGGTACCACAGATTTTACACCAAAGACTACCCGAGAACTGGCTCCCAGTGTTAACTAACTAATGGCTTATTAGTAAAGAAGAGGTGAATTACTGAGGGGTTAAAGCAGGTACTATACATGCACAGGTGAGTCAGAGTCTATCATTCCAAATGGCAGTGGAGCTGTAGCAATCTGCCCGTTCCCCAAAAGCCTCTCAGAGCTACCCAGAACACCTCTGGGAATCTCCCTCTTCTTGAGCCGTCCCTTAGAATCCAAACAGCCCAGAGACAAGGATCTTTCCCTGATCCACACTTCTCCCAGAAAACAAGCCGCCAGGGTCGCTACCCACAGGTGGGCTCTGAGGAAGGAGAGTGAGAAATGCATCTAGTATCTTATCTCCAGTCATCCACACCACCTGCTTTGAAAGTGACATTTCCATTAAAGTTCTTCATTTGCATCTCAAGGTTTCTCTCTCCTTTGAGAGGTTAAGGGGATGTCCACACTACACAGCTTTTAGCGACATGGACATGGCTGTGGCCGAGCCACTCGCGCAGCAGAGCCGGTGTTTGTCGGCTCTCCTGCCGACCACACGCTGTTCACACTGGCATTTGTCGTGGCAAAACTTTTGTCTTTCGGGAGGGGAGGGGGTTTAACACCGCTGAAAGACAAAATTTTGGTTGTTCAATTGCCAGTGTAGACACAGTCTTAGTGACGGGGTACATGCCATGGAAACGTTTGCTGCGCCATTATAACAGGAGACAGAGACGTGAAAACAACACCGGCACAGGCACCGACTCTGAGCACCAGCAACCCACATGCCTGCTGGGTGTGGTGTCCTGTCCCATCCAGTGGCACCGAGACCACTTAGAGAGAGGTTAACGAGTCTGCTACAGCCTTAGCTAAGAGCCATGGGGCTTTTAGCTCATGCAGTAGAGGTTCATGCATTTAGCTCCAAAAGTCCCAGGTTTGATCCCACCTGCCGGCGACCAGGTTCTGTCAGTGTTACACACCCACATCCACAAAGATAAGCAGGGGCTTAACACCCTCCAGCAGCCCACCTCCCCTATAGCACCTGCTGCAATCAGTTGTTCTGTGGAGTGTGGGGAGGTGGCGGGAAGGGGTGGAGTGGGGGAGCACCCCCTGGGTAGAGAGGAAGTTGGCGCCTATGAACGCAGCTAACATTCCGCTACTTTTCAGGAAGTTTATAAACCAAACACAGTCACTTTGGGTTAATAGACAAGTAAATCAACCTGGCCTCCAGCTCTGCATTTGTCAGCGTTCAGTGAGGCCTGGGGCTTTGCCATGAGTGGGCACCTGATCTGCCAGCCTTGCGCTGGCAATGCTGATGAAGACAGCTTTCTGCTAGTAGCAACTGATCCCGTCCCATGGACTTTAA
The DNA here is from genome assembly GCF_003597395.2 of Chelonoidis abingdonii. Lineage (NCBI taxonomy): Eukaryota > Metazoa > Chordata > Testudines > Testudinidae > Chelonoidis > Chelonoidis abingdonii. The sequence goes on along the minus strand of NC_133771.1, from coordinate 4,545,710 downwards.
CAGGAGTCAGATATTAGCACCGTTTTTGAGCAGGGAGAGGTGCCATGCAGGGCCACGGGCCCCCATTCCCCACTGAAAGCCCCCGTTGCAGGCAGGTTTGTAGGGCTGCAGTCAGGGAAGGAAGCTCTGGAACAGGCCAAGCCCAGGCAGCCAGGTGCCAGGGCAGGGCACAGCCCAGAGATAACAAGGAGAGGTACCATGCAGTCCCATGTTCCCCAGTGGAAAGCCACAGTATCAAGGCTGCAGCCCCCCACCCCCTTGGCCCCCCCTCCCACTCCGTAGTGACAGGACTCCTGCGTTACCTCCTGTGCAGGTGGCAGGCCCCCTGCCACCCCAATCTGCTATCCCAGGTAGGGGCCTTACACTTCTTGGTAACCTACAGCTAACAACGCTTTGCTGGGAACGGAGCTAACCAGCATCCGCTGTACAGCACAGAAACAAGGGGATTTCAACTAAGTTTCCCAAACAGGAAAAAGTCAAACCTGTTTAGGGTGAGCAGATGTCCCGATTTTATAGGGACAGTCTCGATATTTGAGGCTTTTTCTTATAGTTTTATATGAAAGTGAAAGTGATTCAAAGCGGGTTTCACTGCTCCCAAGTGGAAATATTTTAGAATTCCCATTGTGCAGGATACATGTGCCACCAACCTGAATTTAAAAATCTACCATGCAAATTAAACTGCCCTTGGATTTGAGGTCACTTCTAACCAGGGTAGGAAAATCAGGAGAGGCAAAGATGTCTTGTGGGAGAAGCAGAGAGCAGGGGTTGCATCTTGCACCATGAAAGTAGGTAGGATCTGCTTCGTGCTTTGGGCACCAGGAAGGATGTGTTGGGAACATGTAAAATTCAGCCTCAAAGCTCAGCAAGAAAACCTAGAGGGAGCTGAGGTCACAGCCCAGACAGTCCCGAAGTAGGGCAGGGGGCATATGACCGAAGGCGCCCCGGTACGTCACAGAGCAGAAGCTGCTTTCTTGACTTTGCTCATGTCTTTCACACTAAGTCAGCAGAATTTCTGCACAAGTCAGGGCAGAGCCTGACCTCACCTGCCACATGACCAGACACACCAACAACCCAGCCCAGCTGACCACCACTGACTCAACTCTGCATTTTGAAAGAGGCATTTAAAAAAAAAGGGGCTAATCAGTGGTTTCTGTTGAGACCTTTGCCAAGGCAGGGACTCAGGAGATGGAGGGTCGCTTCCTGGGCCCCCTTGGGCAAGTTGCTTTAATTTCCCCGTGACTCAGTTTCTCCATCCGATATTTCATTAATTGCGGCAAAGAGCTTGGATACAACAAAGACGGGACACAGATGAGCAGCTAAACTACGCTCAGAGCTAGCGCTCCGCCCCCCTGCTCGCATGAGGGCAAAAGAAGCCGAGAGATCAGAGCTGGCTTCCTATCTCCCTCCGCATGCAGGCTTTGCAGGAAGGGAAGTGGTTGAATCCCCACTCTCGGCTCTGTCACTGGCTGCAGAGGGAAAGGAAGCCCCATTTCTAACCTACTGCATATCCATGGCTTTAGAGCACTGCCCCCTTTGCAAGGCCTAGGGACCAGAATCGACTTAACAGCGAGTCTACACACAGCCCCACGGCGGGAATGAACTCCGGCTTGGTGAAGAGTCAAACCCCACAGCTGGGAGCAGCCCATGGACAGACGAGGCTCTTTCAGTCTCCTGCTTTTCTGCGTAAGTCGTAGCGGTAGAGTTGAACAGGTGGAGGTGTGCAGCCCGGGCTGGGAGATCTCAGCGCATACCTGATTGGCAGTGGCCTGGCATTTTAGGGGCAGGCAGAGAAATGGCTAGAAGAAACCTCCCCTCCTCAAATGGTGCACCGCTGCCCAGCTGCTTCCCTTGCAGAACAGGGCATTAGCCACCCTCAGAGGAGGGACTGTTCTGTTTGCTGGTGCTACTCCTCACATCAAGCCTTCTTACGCAAGGAGAACCCCAACCCAGCCAGGATTCGAACTCAGCAACCGGTTAACTCACTGCTGTGCCTGGCAGGGGGCTGTTCTGGGCTGACCTTTATCATTAGGTGCAGGCATTATCTCCGCATCAAAGGCATGGCTAAGCCAGGCAGGTTTCTCCAGGGCCAGAGCCATGCCCCCCCCACCCCCAGCCTTCTGGCTGTGGAGCCGAACACACCACACACATGCCAGCGGGCTAAGCACCGGCCAGACACGGTGCAGCATGTGGAGAACTGAGGCACAGAACGGGCCATGTCCACACGCACAGCAGCCGGACTTTAACCGCACCGGGGTAGTTACAGGGGCACAACCCCCTCTCAACATGCAGAAAAGGGCCCATCCCACCACAGTTCCCCCCTGTGGGAAGGGAGGGCCATTCCTCCAGCTCCCCCAATTCTGTTCCCAGGAGAAACAGGGTCCCTTCGACACCCAGCCTCACCCCTCCCCCATTCACTGAGGACTGGAGGGAGACAGAGGGCCCAGATCAGAGCCCATCTCCTAACCACCACCCCCAGGCACCAGATCCAGGGGGAGGCAGCCCACAGGACGCACCCCCTAGCGCTTATCACCCCGCATTGTTCCCCAGAATCTGGGTGCAGCCCCCCCGCCTCCAGCAGCGCCCCCATGTTGTTCCCCGGGAGGATGCGCCCTCCCCGCCCGCGCTTCCGGGTCTCAAGCCCTAGTCGCCCAGAGCACCCCGTGGTTGCTCCCGGCGACCGGATGCAGCCCAGCAGCGCCCCAGTGCTCCCCGGGTGAGCCCCCTCCAGAGGCCGCCGCTTGCTCCGGGTGCAGCCTCAGCAAGCGCCCCGCCTTGTCCGGGTGAGCCTCAGCAGCGCCCCTGGATGCAGCCCGTCTTGCTCCCGGGTGAGCCCTCAGCGGCCTCCCGGATGCCGCGCCTCCAATTTGCTCACCGGGTGCAAGCCCTCTCCAGAGCCCGGTTCTCCCGGTGCAGCCCCCTCAGAGCGGCAGCTGTGCCGCTCCTCCAGCCGACCCGTGAGCCACGCCAGCTGTCCCCGCAAATTGCTCCCCGGGTGCAGCCCCCCCTCCAGCAGCGCCCCCCGCCTTGCTCCCCGGGTGCAGCCCCCCAGCTCCCCCCCAGCCGACTGACTTGGCCGAGAGGGTGTTGATGGAGCCGGTGAGCAGCATCAGGCCGGCCAGGAAGAGCTGGTACTTGGTCCAGGCCATGCTCGGGGCCGGGCCGGGCCGGGCTCGCTGCCCCGGGGCCGGGCTCGCTCTGCACCCACCGGGCCCGGCCGCAGCGCTCGGCAGGGAGGGAGGGAGGGAGGAGCGAGCCCCGGGCTGCAGGAAGAGGAGGAGGAGGAGGAAGGCAGGTCACATGACCGCAGTCAGCTGAGAGACCCCGCCCAGCCCGCGCTGGCCGCCCCCAGGGCCCCGATCCGGCTGCAGCGCCCGGCCCCCCAGAGCAGCGGGGCGGGGGCCGGGATACCCAGCCACGGGCCCTAGGCTGCGCCGGGGCAGGCTCGCCTCCTGGCTGCTCTCTGGGGGGCAGGACAGCAGGCAGAGCCTGGAGGGCCCTGAGCCGAGGAGCCAGGCCCCACTGGGGGCCAGCGCAGGCCAGAAACTTGCCCCCCAATAATCCCTACAGCAGCTGATCTTTTAGGAAAACAGCCAGTCTTGATTCTAAAACTTGCCAGTGGTGGAGACTCTAAATTGTTCTAGTGGTTAAATACTCCCCCTCTGACAAACTTACACCTTGCAGGATTTGCCTCTGAATTTGGCCCTCTGCAGCCATTGGATCGTGGTAGCCATTTCTCTGCTAGACTGAAGAGCTTTCTTAGCACAAATACTTTTTCCCCATGTAGGTAAATACAGACAGTGAGCGACTCACTCTGTAAGCTCTTTGCTAAGCTCCTTGACGCTGTCATTACAAGGCAGATTTCCCAGTCCTTTAATCATTCTCAGGGCTGTTCTCTGAACTGTCTCCAATTAATAAACATCCTTCTTGCACTATGGACACCCAGCACTGGACACAGGATTCCAGCAGCAGTCGCACCAGTGCCAAACACAGAGACAGAATAACCTCTCTGTTCAAGATCCCACTGTTAATGCTTCCCGGGATCGCATTAGCTCTTTTGGTCACAGCGTTGCACTGGAAACTCAGGTTTAGCTGACTATCCACCATGACCTCCCCAATCTTTTTCAGTTCCTGCTTCCCAGGATCGAGTCCCCCATCCTGTAAGTGCGGCCTGCAGTCTTTGTTCCCAGATGTACATTTAGCAGCTTATCGAGTGATCCAGATCTCGCGGTATCAGCGACCTCTTCTCTTCATTATTTACCGCTCTCCCAATCTTTGTGTCATCTGCAGACTTTACTAGTGATGATTTCACGCTTTCTTCCTGTTCATTGATAAAAAACCTAAATATTACAGGGTCAAGAACTGATCCCTGCAGGACCCCACTAGAAACACACCTGCTCAGTGATGATTACCTATTTACAATTATATTTTGACACCTATCACTTGGCCAGTTCTAATCTATGTAATGTGCGCCATGTGAATTTGGTATCATTCTAGTTTTTTAATCAAAATGTTATGTGGTACCAAGTCAAATGCCTTACAGAAGTCCAAGAATATTACATCAGCCTTATCAACTCGTAATCTCATCAGAAAGATCTCCCATTAGTTTGACAGAATCTATTTTCCATAAACCCATATTGATTGTCATTAATTACATCACCCGCCTTTAATTATTTAGCAACTGAGTTCCATATCAGCTGGTCCATTGTCTTGCCTAGGCTCAGTCTCAGGCTGACACACCCAAACTGTAACTACCTGAGTCATCCTATTTACCCTCATAAAATATTGGCACAACATTAGCTTTCTCGCAGTCTTCTGGAACTTTCCCAGTGTTTCAGGACTTACTGGAAATCATCATTCATGGCCTAGAGAGCTCCTCAGCCAGCTCTTTGAAAACTCTTGGAAGCAGTTTATCCGGAAATATCTTCCAGAAAGGCATTCAGTCTTGATATGAAGACATCAAACTTCCTTTGTTTGTTCCAATGACCATCGTAGTCCTGTAACCTGGCTGCCATCTTTGGCTCAGATCTTTCTGTAGGCCCTCAGCCAGACTATCTCTAAATCTTGCTGGTTTTTTTCTGCATTACATCTCTAAGGTTTGGCCTTTCCTATCCATGCCCACAGCTACTGCTCTCATCCCAGCTCATCCTCTTGCACCTAGATTGCTGCAACATCCTCCTCTCTGGTCGTGACAGACGAGAGCTTGCCCTACTCAGGCCCATTCAGAATACTGCTATCAAAATCATTTCCCCGGCCCATTGCTTTGCAGCCCTCCATTGGCTCCCCTTTCTCTAGCATATCTTCAGGGTCAGTCCTCACCTACCTCTTTTCTCATTCACTGCTGAGATATTGACTCCCAGCTAGGTTCAGAAAAGGGCCACAAAATGTTGAGGGGGATGGAACAGCTTCCATTTGAGGAGGGATTCATAAGACTGGGACTTTCCGGTTTGGAAAAGAGACAACTAAGGGAGGATAGGCTAGAGATCTATAAAATCATGACTGGTGCAGAGAAAGTGAATAAGGAAGTATTATTTACTCCATCTCATAACACAAGAACTAGGGGTCACCCAATGAAATGAACTGGCAGCAGGTTTAAAACAAACAAAGGACAGTATTTCTTCACACAACGCACAGTCAACCTGTGGCCCTCCTTGCCAGGGGATGTTATAAAGGCCAAGACCATAACAGGGTTAAAAAAAGAACTAGATCAGTTCACGGAGGATAGGACCATCAGTGGCTATTAGACAGGATGGGCAGAGATGCAGCCCCATGCTCTGTGTCCTGAGCCTCTGTTCACCAGAAGCTGGGACTGGACAACGGGGGATGGATCACTTGATGATTGTCTGTTATGTTCATTCCCTCTGAAGCACTGGGCATTGGCTACTGTTGGAAGACAGGATACTGGGCTGGGTGGACCATTAGCATGGCCGTTCTTATGTTCTTACCTCCA
>NC_133771.1:4459758-4538669 GCF_003597395.2 Chelonoidis abingdonii | reverse complement strand
TCTGGGTCTTGGGGGTCCCCCAGGGAAAGGTTGGGGTGACTCGGGGTAACTAGGAACCCTAAATAGTCCTAGTTGGTGGCAGCAAGCTAAAATCCAAGCTGGGTATAAGCTTGGGGGAAGGTTCACAGTAAACACTCAGATGTTGAACTCTAAGTCCAGATTTGAGACAGATGTTTACCACAAGTGCCTAGCACACTGGGGTGCTGGAAGGGTAAGACCTTTTCCTGCAGCTATATTGTAAGGCCTGAGGCCTTTGTCTGCAGCCATTAGAGAGCAGCAGCTATTGAGCAAGAAGCAGAAAGTTACATTCTCAGATTCCATCTAAATTACATTCAAACTATCTAATATTGGGCCCTGATGGAGACTCTCCTGTCCTGCTAGTACCCACTGTGATGAACTCAGGCCAGACAGTTGCAAAGCGGGGAGGGAGGGGATAGAAAACAGTCCCAGAAGGTTAAATGGGCCTCCTCCCAATCAACCGAGGAGGGGCAGCCAAGCAGAGCACTTCTGTGAGCCGTCAGCTCTCCAGAGATCTGTGTCTTGGATCAAATGATCCACCTCTGAATGGAACATACACATCAGCCCAGAGGCACCCTTAAATACTGTCTTGGTGACCTTTTCTAAACATCCCAGCCTTATCGAAAGGCAGAGGTGTGATGCGGTGAGAACTTCCCCTTCCGTCTAAGTTACACGAAGCCAAAGACCTCAGGTGCCAAAAGTCCATGTGCTCCTTTGCCTTTAGACCCAGAGCACAGTGTGGAGAGCTGGTCATCTCTCTGCCCCATGTGGATTTCTGAAGCCACCCCCGTCTCCCCTGACTGCATCTCAAGGATCAGATCCTCCACAGTCTTGCCTCAAATCCTTGTTACCTGAAAACAGACTGACTGATTGCTCCCTAGTCCCGCTTCTGTGTCCTTCACCCTCCGCTGGTTTTTATGTTACACGCTCATGTATAGAGCTGTGGTATATTTAAATACATGAACTTGTGAAAACAAAACAAACCTCAGGAGGGGTAACTACAGGTCAGTCAGGTTCAGCTGAGAAGAGGTTACCAGAGAATCAATTAGGATCAGCTGAGAGGTAGTTAGTTACCTGAGGTCACTTAGGATCAGCTAATTCCAACTAAGGGCTGCCTGAGACCTTTTTAAACCCTCCCCTGTTGGGCAAAGAGGAGGAGAGAAAGAAGGAGTCATGCTGCCAGTAAGTTAGGAGCAGCGAGTCTCACCAGGAGGGGAGGCCATATTCCTTCCCATAAGGGAGAAAAACAAGTCCACAAGACTGGTGGAGAGAGGGAACAGACTTCCCCTGTGCAACCAGGAGGGACTGTTTTACCCAAGCCTGTCTCACCAGGGCTAAACGCTGTGTAGGCTGGTGAGACCGAGAAGGTGCCTTGTCACCCCGCCCTCACCAGATAAAGAAACCGATCTTAAGATGGTTAAAGAAAACTTAGTTTGACGGCATCCAGTCTGGCAAGGAATCACTTCCCAATGGTTGTGACATCCTCATTTCTTTCTTGCTTTGTCTTTATGGTCCCCACTTCTCTACTGTTTATCTGTTTGGTCTCTGTCTGTTACATAATTAGTTTTGTTAGGTGTAAATTAATTAAGGTGGTGGGGTCGGATTGGTTAAAGAATTGCTTTACAATACGTTAGGACTGGTTAAAAAATTGTTGAGTGATATTTTAGCAAAAAGATGGGTTAAGGTAAAGCTAAGCAGGACTCAAGTTTCACTGTATGAACTGGCTCCAAAAGGAAGTTCTTGGGAACCAACTCCAGGACACAGCCCCAGAGCTCAACCCTCTGCTAAGCACACCATGCAGCTTCTACCTCTCTCCCCAGCTTAGTGTCACCCGCGAGCTTGTTGAGGGCGTAATCCATCCCATCCTCCAGATCACTAATGAAGATAGTGAACAAAACCAGCCCCTGGACCGACCCTTGGGACACTCCGCTTAATACCGGCTGCCAACTAGACATGGAGCCGTTGATCACTACCTGTTGAGCCCGACGATCTAGCCAGCTTTCTATCCACCTTATAGTCCAGGAATAGGCAACTCCTGACACGTGTGCCAAAGGCAGCACGCGAGCTGGTTTTCAGTGGAACTCGCATTGCCCAGGTCCTGGCCACCGGTCTGGGGCCTCTGCATTTTAATTTAATTTTAAATGAAGCTTCTTAAACATTTTTAAAAACCTTATTTACTTTACATACAACAATAGTTTAGTTATATATTATAGACTTAAAGAAAGAGACCTTCTAAAAAAATTAAAATGTATTACTGACACGTGAAACCTTAAATTAGAGTGAATAAATGAAGACTTGGCACAGCACTTCTGAAAGGTTGCCGACCCCTGTTATAGTCCATTCATCCAGCCCATACTTTTTTAACTTGCTGGCAAGAATACTGTGGCAGACCGGATCAAAAGCTTTGCTAAAGTCAAGATATATCATGTCCACTGCTTTCCCCATATCCACAGAGCCAGTTATCTCATCCTCAATTTGCCCTCCTGGTCAGCAGGCTCATTCTGTGCCGTGTGCTGGGCACTAGTTCTCGATGCCTGGCTGGCGGATCTCGCTCGCCTACTCCAGGGCTAAAAACACACGTGCAGCTAGGAAGGAAATTTCCCTCAGGCCAGACTGGCAGGGGTCCTGGAGGGGGTTCATCTTTCTCTACAATATGGATCATGGATCGCCTGATCCCAGTATGTCTCACCTGCCCTTGCAGGGGACCGGGGTGTTGGTGCCCGCTTGGTCACCTCCCTCGTCTGCCTGTGACACACAGCTTGGCCTGAGCCTCCCTTTGGGCTTAATGCAGGGGCATCTGAATGGAGAGTGCCCTTGTTGCCAAGAAGGCAAACAGCACATTGGGCTGCATTAGCAGGAGCGTTGCCAGCAGATTGAAGGAAGTGATTATTCCCCTCTAATTGGCATTGGTGAGGCCACATCTGGAGTATTGAGTCCAGTTTTGGGCCCCCCACTACAGAAGGGATGTGGACAAAGTCCAGAGGAGGGCAACAAAAATGATCAGGGGGCTGGAGCACATGACTTACGAGGACAGACTGAGGGAACTGGGCTTGGTTAGTCTGCAGCCTTCAGCTACCTGAAAGGGGGTTCCAAAGAGGATGGAGCTCGGCTGTTCTCAGTGGTGGCAGATGACAGAACAAGGAGCAATGGTCTCAAGTTGCAGTGGGGAGGTTTAGGTTGGATATTAGGAAACACTATTTCACTAGGCGGGTGGTGAAGCACTGGACTGGGTTCCATAGGGAGGTAGTCGAATCTCCATCCATGGAGGTTTTTAAGGCCCTGGCTGGCTTCTCCTCCACCCCTTTGCTCTCTGCACGCTGGGGTTCTCTACCCCAGCAGATGGCACTGCTGCAGTGGCTTTGGGAGCAGCCGGCCCCGCTGTCCAGACCTGATTTCTTTCTCCAGCTGCTGTGAAGTCATTATTTCCTCACTTGCTGCCTGGAGAGCAGACAGCAGCAAACCTCCTTTTACTTTATAGAGCGGGCTGCTCAGGATCTGGGCTGCCAGAAAAACGAATAATGAGTATAGCATTCGCAAACCACAAATCAGCCCATCCCCTCTCCCCACCTCTGCCAAAATATCGTGAGATTGGCTTAAAAATCATGAGGGTTTTTTTTAAATAATAACCTTCAGTTCTATTTCTTTGCTTTCTTGTTTCTGCCTTTGGGGGTGTGTGTGTGTTTTTCTAAGTTTTCCCCATGCAAACCAGCAGGGTTAGGAATTTGCTTTAAAATAAAAGCTGAGATTCTACCATAATCCCAGGCCTCCAGAAGCTGGGATTTTAAGAAATGCACTGGATACAGGAGGCTTGCAATAAAACAGCACCGCTGCATCGTGCTCTGCTGGGCTCCACAGATGCTCCACAGAGCCAAAGAGCATGCTGTTTCGGTGATGGTGGGGGGAGTTCTCCAGAGAGGGAGAATCACAGCGCTCTACTGCCAGATCTGAGGTTGGCCCCTTCGGGACTAATCTCTGCAACATGGCACCACCCTGGGTGTCAATTCCACGCCGATTCAGAGTGGCCAAGAACGCCCCTCCCCATGGCATCACCAGCGTCTCTCTCCATGGTTTCCTATCTGAACACTGACTCATGCTGCTGGGTCTGGCACCTGCAAGCTGGGATCACACCCCCAACGAGCCCATCTGTACGCCCCAAGCTACCAAACGGCTGCATGAGAATTTCTGCCTGCAGACGACAGCCCGGTCCTCTGCCATCCATGCCAGCAGGCGGAACAGCCCCCTCCAGCCTGTTCCACTGGGGTGGGGGCAGTATCACCTCCTCCAGCCTATTTCCCTGGGGGGCAGGATCATCCCCTCCAGCCTATTCCCTTGGGGGGACAGGATCAGCCCCTCCAGCCTATTCCCATAGGAGGGTCAGGATCACCCCCTCCAGCCTATTCCCTTGGGGGGACAGGATTACCCCCTCCAGCCTATTCCTCTGGGGGGATAGGGTTACCCCCTCCAGCCTATTCCCCTGGGGGGTCAGGATCACGCCCCCCCAGCCTATTACCATGGCAGGGGGGACAGGATCACCCCCTCCAGCCCATTCCCCTGGGGGGGGTGCAGGATCACTTTTTATAGCCAAGTTCCCCCTCGGCTCATCCTCCCCCAATGTGGTTCTATAGGACCAGTGCACTGGGGCGCTCATCCCTCGCCCTGGGGCAGCATCCTGCCCCCTAGCAGATTTCACTGCCAGGAAACATTAGCTCTGAGTCCGTGTAGATTTCTCCTCTGCTCAGTCTCATCCCCTGGCTTCCAGCTAGATCCCCTTGGAGCTGGGATCCGGAGTATTTCACGCGAGGGGGCTTGGGAAGGCTGCGTTTGCACCTCGTGTGGATTTTTCCAGCCAAGCAGCTAACCCCCTGGAACTGTGCTGCTGTCTTACACTCCCCCCCCGCCCCACCTTCCCCTAAAACACCAGCCCAGAGATAAATTGTTTTTCCATCCGACGTCAGCCTCCCTGGGCCATGACCTGCAGGAGGCCAGGGGGAAAAACATGGAAAAAACACTAAAAAGGGCTTTGCCAAGGTTATTTTCATTTCCCTGGCTTCCATCAGCGGTGAAAGGAGCGATTGGCAGGACAGCACGGCAGGTTCTGAGTGAGGGTCCCTGCTGCAGCAGGCATATTCGGGCCCACGAGTGAGACACAGTGTTCCCCCTCTGCCTGCCGTGCTTCGGCCCCTGAGATCCAGCACCTCTGGGCTGGGACACCGGCGCCTCAGCTGTCTCACAGCGACCGTGTAGGACAGAAAGTGAAAGGGAGATTTTAGGGAAGCAGAATGTAATCACCCAACGGGCTTTGCTCACTTACACAGATCACTTTGCCTGCCACTGAAATGCGGCCACCTCTAGGGTGGAGCACGGCAGCTGTTCACCCGCATACAGTAACTCTGGCTAAGAGGCTAAGACAGGACGTGAAAAAGGATACTGTATACAGGTGAACCTGAAAGCAAAGGTTTGGTAGGCAGTGTGCAATGGCCACACCAGACTTGAGCCAGGATGCAGGGCTAACGCCCTGATAAAAGCCCCAGGTTTCATTGTACAGCCCCTAGCACAACAGGGCCCAGCCTGCCTGTGGCCCTGTAGCTGCCACTGCATTCCAAATGTTAAATAATACAATTATTCTTTAACAACTGCAGAGAGTCACAGCTTTGGTTTAATGTCTCATCTCCAACATCACAGCGTCCCCTACCGCCATGATGGGGCATTGGTTCAGAGCGAAGAGCACCCCCTGCTGGCTCTCCAGTGCAGCACCTGGGTTTTCATTGGAGGTCTCTCTCTCCACTTCCAGGGTTTGCAGTGACCCCAGCCCTTAGTGGCACAGTACTGCTGCCATCTGGACCTGGCTTGACCCCATGATCCTGTGTGTGCAATGCAGAACCAACACGTTCCCACGTGGCCATCCAGTCACTACTTATTGCAGGGTGCTCAGCGCTGTACAAAACTCACAGGAAACTACATCTCTGGGGACTCACAGGCTAAATGGCCCTACTGCACAGCCCTATTTACATGCCCTGGCTGCCTTTTCCAATATGCCAGGAGCTCCAGCTCTCACACCACGCAGAGGTGCCTTCCGAAACGAGAGCCCCGGGAGGTGCCATGCTACTAAACGAGGGAGCTGCGGGACAGCAGAGAACCGCCGTGGTCATGGTTCTTATGGGCCAGCCCCAGTGCTGTGGGGGAAGCCATGGAGCTCTGCTGGGCCAGCGCCATGACATCACATGGGAGTGGCCTAGCTTTGATTTGAGTGGTGCCCTTTCTTCCCAGTTTGCTCTGCAGCCAGGTGCTAGGTAGGGCCCAGCTTTGTGCTCAGGTCTTGGGGTTTGGTTTTATTAACCAAGAAAGTAGCAATCGCATAAAGTTCAGCTGAAACTGTCTTCTTGGGTTGCACTGCTCCTCACTCGGGCTGGCTCAGCCCACACCCTAGATCCTCTCTCCCTCAGAAACCCACTCCCTCCTCCCTTATCTCCAGGCCACTTGCCTCAGGGAGTCAACAGAACCCATTTAACCCTTTTCCACTGGGCCAAACCCTTTGGTAACAGAGTGGGGGTGTTCTAGGCAAACCCTACGAACCTGTTCCCCTTTCTCCTGCTGAACTGGGTTGTTCTCCGCTCCTTTCTCAAGTCCCTATCCAATCTACAAGCCCCTGGGGTGCTCTGAGGCCCAGCTGCTGACCCTGTGCTTCCCTCAAGACATGGGGCTCTGACAGTTGCCCCCAGAGCCAGCCGCATCCCGGTGTGTGGATTAAAGGAAAGTGAAAATGAAATAAAAACCAATCAAAATGCATGGTGTCCTCCCCCTCACTCCAGCTCATGGCTGCTCCCTGGCCCTGTAGCCTCATTGATTTCTCCTTCTTTGGTGACACCGAGTGCACGCTCATATTTCATAATCCCTCACTCGAGACAGAAAGACAAACACACAGACAAGCGGGTTTAGAGATTTATAACCAGTGGAAAATAACAAGCTGATAAGATCAGCCCTGGTCCCTCCGCTATCCATAGGGGGGTGGGGGGAGCCTGCTGCGGATGAAGCGCTCAGGGAGAAGGAAGGTCTGGTAGGCAAAGCGTGGCTGTTTGCTCTGTGCCAGGTGGAGCTAGCTACGTGTTTGCACAGGGATTTCATTAGCTCCGACTTGATTAAAACCTGCTTCTCAGACAGTGAGAGGGATGGGATTTCGTGCAGCTGGGGTGGAGCTGATGCTGGACCCGATTGATGTCTAAAGGGGCATGAGCCACTTGACTCGGGTCCCCTGGTTCGTCTTCTCTGGGAAAGGCAGGGGAAATCCCAAAGCTGTGACCTGTGGGGTTTCACGGCTGTCACGTTGCTGTGTGTGGAACTTCATGGCGAGAGATCAGGTCCCCCTGTTCCAGAAACACAGAACCTGCTGGCACGTGGGCATCCATCTCTCTGTCACCGCAGAGTCTGAGTTCCTCAACAACGTTAATGAACCGAGCCGCAGAGCACCCCAGTGAGGGAGGTTGGTGCTCACATATCTCTTTTGCAGAGGGAAAACCCAGGCCTGGCCTTACCGTTGATCCCACATACACAGTCAGTGGCAAAGCCAAGAGCTGAATCCCAGTCTCCAAGTCTGGAGCCTTCTTCAGGGTCTGACTTGGGATCAGCAGTATAGGGCATGTGAAACACAGCTGGGCAGATTTGATTTATTCCAATAGTAATACACACTCGCCTCAGTTAATTCCACACAGTCTGGCTAGAGACTAGGTAGTGGAGGACGTTCACCGTAACAGGAGATGGATTTTCTTAGGTTGGGGTGAATTTTCACCATATATGAAAACGTGAATGCGTTAATTAATTACGACTGGCTCCGGGAGGGGAGGCGGGTCATGTTGATGGTTGCAAGGTGCTTTGAGTGTGGAAAGCACTGCATAAGCGCTGGTTTTTATAGCCCAGAAGTGGCAGCGTGGCTCTATTTAGAAAATGTATAAACAGAGGATGATATAGGAACCCAGAAGCTGCCGTTCTAGCACTGAGTGGGGTGCTCTGCCACCTGGTGCGCTCAGCTTTGCTTCTTCTAAAGCTCCGGGGGGGGGGGGGGATAGGGGCTGGGTGGGAGAACAGACACAATGCTTAGATGCTATGTTCTAGCTCGGTGATGTAAACCTTTGGCCCTAGCCACTAGGGATTGATAGGCACTGAGGCTCCATTGGCAGTACCAGGTAGGAGACCTTAGATAGCCGAGCCGTCCAGCCTGGGTTTTGGTATCCTAGCCACATACTGTGGCACCTGTACAGATTCCTGCCTCAGTCAGCACCAGCTGAGCTGGAGAAAACAGAGCAGGGCGCTCCCGTGGGGACGATCTCTTGCAAGAAGCCGGTGGGCCAGACCGGAATGAGAGGCAGAAAGGTCAATGGTTTTGTTAGCTACAGGAATGTGTGTGCAGTTGTGCCGCATGGTTAGCAGCTTTCCAGTAACCCGGGCAGCTAGTGTTTATTTATAGCTTCCACTGTTTGTCTTGCGTGAGCTATAAAAATACAGAGCAGCCATCTGTGAGGGAAAGCAGCTGCTAAAAATACCCTGATGGACTGGCCCCTGCGTGTGTGTTACCACTTCCTTCTACTACAGAGATTTGGCACTGCTCGGCTGTGTGTCATATGCCCTATACTGCTAACAGAGATTTCCCTTGAGCTAAACTATGTGCTTTGTGGGCAGGAGGATGCAAGATCTGGTCCCTGCCACTGCCTGAAAGTTCAAAGGGGCAACAGTAGGGGACAAAAAAGTGACAACTGAGTCTTAGGCTTTGTCAACACTGTCGCTTACCTTAACATCTCTGACTGTTGATAGCTGTGATGCTGGCAGACCAGGTGCCAGCTCATGCCACAAGATCAGCGGAGCACTGACAGATACCTAGCTGGAGTCAGTCTGGCTCACTTGTCTTAAAACAGGTGGTAGAATTATAAAAATGTTTTTAGTGTTTAAACTTTATTGAATGCTTGTCAGCAGCTGCCTGAATTCCTCTCACTTACAACATCTGTACCCCATATTGTACTCCTGGGGGAATGCTGTGCCACTGCGCATGCGCAGAGTTTATGTCCCCCACAGATTTCTTTGCTTCCCCATAGAAAAATGACTTTCAGATGGGGAAGCAAAGGGAAGCCACAAGAGTGGTCATGCGACCCTCCCCAGCAATACATTTTGGGTGCCCAGGGCAGCCGGCAGAGAGGTAAATCACTGTGGGGTGGGGGAAGGACTGGGAAAGAACCGACTGGTGGCTCCTACTCTGCGCTGGACTTAGCTGTTAGTCCCGGCTGGGCTGGGAAGGACGCAATTTCCTCTTCCCGTGCATGGCATCCGGGGCTGGGTCAGACCCACCCCCAGATTTCTCCCCTGGTTGCAGGAAGCTCTGCAAACTCCCCTGCCCACTTCCTGCACCCATCACTCCTCAGCTGCAGGGGAAGGGATCCCTGTACAGGGAGCTGCTCCCACATCCGACCAGCCCCCGTGCATCCAAACCCCCTCATCCCCAGATCCTCCTGCCAAGCCTCACCTCCTGCCCCCGCACTCAGAACCCCCCTGATGAGCCCCACAACCTCTGAACCTGGGCCACTCCAAGCCACCCACACCAGGGTCCCCACCCCACCAAGCCCCAATCAGCTTCACCTGGATCCCCACCCCACGGAGTCCCACTCCCCCAGTATCTGGACCCCCCACTGAGCTCCCCACATCCAGACCTCCACCCATCTTCACCTGGACCCCCCTTGCAGAGTTTCATTACTGTTGCATCCAGAACCTCCCAACAAACCCTTGTACATCCATATCCCCCCCAGATCCCCCTCTGAGCTGCTCACACCCAGATTGCCCGACACAGAACCCTCTCAACCCACACCTGTGTCCCCCACACTAAGCCCCTCCACATTTGGATCCTGCCCACACCTGGTGCACCTGGCATGGAGGGACAAGGCCCTAGGGTGTTTCTGGGGCAGGCCCTGTTCTTGCGCTGCGTCTGGGTTGGGTGCAGCCTCACCGCTGAGTCTGTGTCCTGAGAGGGATCTGCACCGTGATCTCCCACTTCCGTGCAGCCGGTGGCCTGTGCTCCCCAGTGCCATGCTGGAGCCTCCACATTTATTTGACAAATAAAATTTGCAGAATTTTAAAATATTGTGTGCAGAATTTTAAATTTTGGGGCGCAAAATCCCCTCAGGAGTCATATTGCAAGGTAATATCTGAGTGGTTGTATTGTAAGCCTTTGTGACTGCATCAATCACCAAACAGGAGAGAGAGACATAAACTAGTGTGAAGTGCTGATCTCTAACAGAAGGCATAATGTCCTGACCCACAAGGAAGGTCCATCGACACCAGACAGACTAGAGTGGGGTGTTAAAGAGGACAAAAGGCATTGGTTGTTCTGCCCTCTCCCCACCATGAAGGAGAGTCATGCCAGTGGATTCCTCCTGTCAGTTGAATTTGCAGCTCAGAGCACAAGGGAGGAGGGGAACAAAAACTCCTATCAAGAAGGACCTGGATCGCTAAGCTACTTGGACTCTGGGAGTCCAGGTTTACTAAGCATAAGCAAGAGATCCCCGGTGAAATTCGACGAAGGTTTCTAACCATTAGAGGAGTGAAATTCTGGAACAGCCCCCCCTCGGGTAGTAGTGGGGCAAAGACATATTGGCTTTAAGACTAAGCTTGATAAGTTTTATAGAGAGGGATGGTATGATTGGGATGCTAATTTTTGGCAATTCATTTGGCAACTGATCCTTGCATTATCACAGCAATAATTATGCCCATGTCTGTGATGGGATGTTAGATGGGGTGGATTGAGTTACTCCTTGGGCGGAGCTGGTGATCTTGCCACATGCTCAGGGGTTTAACTGATCGCATATTTTGGAATCAGGAAGGAATTTTCCTTCAGGGCGGATTTGGCAGAGGCCCGGAGGTTTTTCACCTTCCTCATGCAGAGCTATAAATAAACCACCTAGCTTGCCGGGTTACTGGAAAGCTGCTAACATGGCGGCACAACTGCACCACACCATCTCCTGTGTAGCTACAAACAGGCTTGATGGGTCACTACTGCTTGCGCAGGCCATTTCTGCAGCTTGAGGTCTTCAAACCACAATTTTGAGGACTTCAATAACTCAGACATAGGTTAGTGGGGTTGATATAGGAGTGGGTGGGTTGAGATTCGATTCTTTGGCTCTGCGTTCTGGTGCAGCGCATGAGGTCAGACTAGGATGGATCATAATGGGTCCCCTTCTGACCTTAATTATTGAGTCTTATGAGCTGCCTTAGTCTGGGTTAGCTTCTCTAGAGGTCGTATTAGAGCTTGCTGATTATAGAAAGCTTCTATTACTTTTTGATAGTTAGTGAATAACTCATTGGTGATGATATGGTACCTGCTTAAGTTCCTTGAAAACCAACTCTCCTTGGTTTCATTTTCTTACTTTAATAAGATCTGACGTGTATTATTAGTTGTTACAGGATTGGCTTACGAGTGTTGCCTTTTCGGTCTGAAGATCTAAGGTTGCAATTGATTCGAAGTCAATGGCATCGTCCTTTGGACTGGAGAGAACCTGAATATAGCGCATCCTTGGCATAAGGGACATCTATCACAAACGCAGGCTCACCTGGGTTTGTAAGTCAGATCTGAGTGCCCAAGGGGACTGTCTGGGACTCCATGTTTGGCTGTTTTACAGTGGCTGGGGAGTTTACAATTGGGAAATTGGAGTACAGAACTCCAGCCCAGTTTGGGGGTTGTGCCCCTGCTCTCGGAGTCACTGCGAGGCCAGCGTTTCAGCGTAAACGCAAAGGAATCAGAGGGTCTTGTCCACATAGCTGGGCTGGCACTAGGCTTAAACAGCTCAAACAGCTAGATCTATCAGCCGTCCAGGTCCACCGCCACGCCCCTTCCTCTCTCTTTCTGGCGGCATGGTCACGGAAGTCCCTCCCGGACGTGCTCGGAACTGCTCCCCACAAAGCAGGCAGGGACTCTGGGGAGGCACTGCCTCTCCTCGGCCAGACTTGTTCAGGGCAAGAAAGCTCAAATAGTGCTTCACTCCTGGGTCTCTCCTTGAGCCCATTTCAGCATCCCTGCCCCTCCGTGTGCTTCCCACAAGCGAGCCCAGCCACCAGGCGGGGGTCCTGGGAAGCCACAGGGTCGGCTCCCCCACTTTGCAGTCAGACGTACTACTTAGCCAGCAAAACAGAGGTTTATTCGATGACAGGAACTAGGGTCCTAAACAGAGCTGTAATATACAGCGAACCAGACCCCTCGGCCGGGGTCCATTCTGGGGGGGGGGGGCAGTGAGCCAGACCCCTAGGTCTGCACTTCACTCCTTGTCCCCAGGCAGCTCCAGACTAACCTCCTTCCAGCCCCTCCTCTCTGCTCAGCTCCTTTCCCGGGCCAGGAGGTCACTTGGTCCCTTTGTCTCCAACACTTTCAGCTGGCACCTTTGCAGAGGAGGGGCCCAGGCCATCAGTTGCTAGGAGGCAGAGTGCCCGGCATTTAGGGGCACTGGCCCCTTCCTCTGTAGCAATCACACACCCTTATCCCACCACCAAGATACTTAAGAACTGCCTAGGGGACACTGAGGCACCAACACAGTGTTCAGAGCAAACATTAAGAACAGTCCCAGTTTGTCACACCATGCTAGTTAGATTAAGGGCAGCGCAGTATTCCAGCCCCTGTTGAAGTGTAGACACACCCATGTCAGACCAGCCTCTGGGCAACCCCTGGGGTTTATTCCACCTGGTTGTCTGTACCTGCTCATACCAGGGCTTAGTGATGTGGGGATCAGAGCTCCCAGCTGACACTTCGCACTCCCTGCCTTACTGCCATTGTGTCAGCTGCGCTGGTGGCAGATTTTAAGGAGATCCAGGTGCAGACACAGACATGGGAGGCCACGTATGTTTTATTATATAAAATATCCCCAAAGGGAGCACCCCAAAGCCTGGGGAGCAATATGCAGGGGTGAGAGCAACCTGGTGGTTGGAACTGCCTGGGGCTGTGCCCTGAGCTGGACAGAGAGATGGGAACTCTCCTTGGGACCGTGGGCTGTTGCAACCCCTGTGATGTGTGAGCTGGTGCCTGGCTCACCTCGGAGAGACCGGCAGTTCTCCTGGGCAAAGCCTGCCTTGGCCCTGGCACAACAAGGCATCTGGGGCGGCATGGCCCCAGCTACAGGGGGCGGAATATTCTTCTTCTCACCCACAAAATTTTTGATTTTTCAGCAAAAATTTGAATCCTGCAAAATTTCAGCCAAAAAACAAAATATTTCGATTGAGAAAGACAGCCGTGGTGGCTCATGGGAGTTGTAGTGCAGGTGCCTTGTGCTCCCATTCCCCTCTATAGGTGGGGCTCCCCAGGCGGACTACATCTCCCATGATGCACCACGGTCTCCCTTCTTGGAGAGCAGAGGCCGTGTGTCATGGAAGTCCCTGGATGTGCTGCATCCTGGGAGATGAAGTCTGACTTTCATGCGTTACAGCGCAGACCTCTGAGCTAAAGGAGGTGACTCCTGTAGCTGGCAGCAGCAGTAGGCTGTTACCCCACATGTGGTGCACGTAGGCAGGAATGAGCTCTGTACTAACCATGCGCCCAGATTAGCTCCTGAGAGGCCCCAGTCTGTCGCGTGGCACTGGGAGGTGGGTGGGCCCCGTCTACACACCGAGACCAGACTGGAGTGTAGCTAGCTTCCTCAGCACAATGGCTGTACAGCCAGATGGTGCCTTAGTCCCTGATGGACACAGAGGTGATTTCATCAATGAATGGCCCTGCAGCCAGAAGCGCTCTCTCCACAGGACCGATGGCAGTGGCAAGCTGCCCCACAGCCCCTGCTGGCATTGCCACTCCCTGGAGGCTCATTCTACACTGAGGGGGGCCAACAACCCTGATCGCTGCCCATTCTGCTGGCATTTCCCAGGAAGTGGACACAAGTCCAGCCAGAATGGGTCTGAGACAAGCCAGCTCTCAGCGGGGCCTTTACTTGGCCCCACTGCCCTGTGGGGTGAGAGGAGTGTCCCTGAGGGCACCCCCATTTCCTCTCATTCCCTCACACTCACCCTGCTTGTGTCCAAGCAGGACCAGACAGGGGTCCAGGGATGGAGTGAGAGGGTCTGCGTGTGGGGCTATAGGGCTGGCATGTGGGGTGAGAGGGGCCGAGTGTGGGGTTATAGGGCCGGTGTATAGGGTGGAAAAGGCTATGTGTGGAGTTATAGAACTGGCGTGTGGGGGGAGAAGGGCCATGTGGGAGGTTATAGGACTGGTATGTGGAGGGAGAGGGGCCATGTGGGGGGTTACAGGGCTGGCGTGTGAGGTGAGAGGGTCTGTGTGTGGGGCTATAGGGCTGGCGTGTGGGGTGAGAGGGGCCGTGTGTGGGGTTATAGGGCCGGTGTATAGGGTGGAAGAGGCTATGTGTGGAGTTATAGAACTGGCGTGTGGGGGGAGAGGGGCCATGTGGGGGGTTACAGGGCTGGTGTGTGGGATGAGAGGGTCCATGTGTGGGGTTATAGGGCTGGTGTGTGGGGCGAAAGGCTCCTGTCTCAGGAGCGCAAGGCCAGCAGGTGGGGAGGGGAACAGGCAGTGGCTATGAGGTGGGGAAGAGGGGAACCTGGCCCAGGCACTGTGGCCGGAGGCTGCAGACATTGGCAGGCCTGGGTGGGGAGACGTGTCTTGCCCCATGCTCCAGAGGCTGGCCTGGGCAGATTACTGGGGGCTCTGCTCCAGAGGTGAAGGGAGTTGGTGAGAATTTGCGCCTCCTCACCTGCCCCAGGACTTGGGACCAGAGAAGACCCCATGACCCTAGTTCCTCTCGGCCCTGTGCCAGCAGCGGGGCTGGGAACGTTGTCAGTGCCAGCCAGGACAAAGGAGGCTTCCCGGCCAGCAGCGGTCCCCTCGCCTTTCCCCTGGAGGCGAAGCAGCGGCCGGTGCTTCACTTGCAGCCCTGTTGTGACCTGCCCCGGGCGGCCTGCCCTGCTCGGTGGATGCCCAACCACGGTCTGCACCGGCCGGCCCTGCTCAGCCTGGGGAGGGGAACCTGGCCCAGAAGAGGAAGGGTGGGGCTGATGATGAATCATAGAATCTCAGGGTAGGAAGGGACCTCAGGAGGTATCTAGTCCAACCCCCGCTCAAAGCAGGACCAACCCCAACTAAATCATCCCAGCCAGGGCTTTGTCAAGCCTGACCTTAAAAACCTCTAAGGAAAGAGATTCCACCACCTCCCCAGGTAACCCATTCCAGTGCTTCACCACCCTCCTAGTGAAATTGTTTTTCCTAATATCCAACCTAGACCTCCCCTACTGCAACTTGAGACCATTGCTCCTTCTTCTGTCATCTGCCACCACTGAGAACAGCCGAGCTCCATCCTCTTTGGAACTCCCTTTCAGGTAGTTGAAAGCAGCTATCAAATCCCCCTTCACTCTTCTCTTCTGCAGACTAAGATGAAGGCCGCAAGTGCGTCAGCCATCAGCCCTTGCTGCTGTGAGCTGGCGACTGCAGCTTGCTCATGCTCTGGATTATCCAGGGATTTAGATATTTGTTGATTAAAAAAAAAAAGCCATCCCACACGGTGCATGTGTCCTAGCCACTGCCCCAGACGTGCCGGAAGCAGGGCCATGGGAGCCACGGGCTGGAGCTTCAGCAAGGGACATAGTTATCACTGGGTCGGCACAGGCCAGCTGTCTCTCTAGAGGCCCTGCCTCCAGCTGGGGCCAGTGCAGAATGCTGCAAAGGAAGCTGCTCCATTGCAGTCCTGTTGGTGTTCCAGGTCACCGGGAGCATGGGGGGAATCCTTCCTGACCCTGGATGCTCATGCCCTGCAGCATGAGGATTTGTCCCTTGTACCCTAACTACCGTAGAAAGCATTTTACTTGGCTCTGTTCCCCAGTACTAGCTCATAAGGCAGGGGATAGCAAAGCACAAAGTACTGATCATCTGTTCCCTGGACCTGGCTCAGGAGGTTTACGGCAATGACAGTGCTCAGCGCTGCCACGTGGGGGCGCTGTGTTCAGCTTCAACACCAATTGACAGCAGCTTTGACAGGCGCCTGATGGAGGTGGGAGCAGGTCCAATCGCTTTTCGGCACCCTCGTCTGGCTGATGCTTGGAGTGGCACCACCATCCCTGGCTCTTATCTGGCACATTTCATCCGCAGATCCCAAAGTGCTTCACAGAGGAGGTCAGGCTTATTACCCCCTTTTGCAGATGGGTAAACTGAGGCACGGAGAAGGGAAGTAACTTGCCCAAAGTCACCCAGCAGGCCAGCAGCAGAGGTGGGGAGAGAAGCCAGATCTCCTGGGTCCCAGTCCGCTGCCCCTGCCGGCAGAGGAAGCAGCACCAGCAGGCTAGGACCTTGGAGGTACAGGAGTCAGGGATTATAAAGGGAGAAAAGCAGAGGTGCCCAGTAACTCTTTCCCCACAATTCTCCCCCCATCACCACTGCCATTTGATGGGTTCCCCAAAAACAGCCTGCAGCGGATTCCCCAGCACAGGAATCTCCCCTGGTGGCTAGAAAATCCAACCCGTGGAAGGGGAATGGGACTTTATTGGGGGGACTTTATTGGGGGCAATCTGGGGACATGGCCATCTGGGTTAGGGAGGACTCAGACACACTGCCCCCAGAAACTGGCATCATGTGGGGCTGCCTGAGATGCTTCCCTGGTGGGGTCTGTCCCGGCATGAGGAGTGTAGTCTGCCCCAGCTCAGCAAACGACCATGTCGCCTCTAGTGGCTGGGTCCACAGGGCGGATAAAAGACCTCCTATTGCTACCAGCTCAAGGAGCTGAACGTCCCGCCCACAATGGCACATGGGCAGTGTTGCCGGTGAACACGTGTCTGCACACACACATGACTTGGCTGAAGTGTGAGCAGTGCCGCCAGGTGTGTACGGGGCCTGAGGAGCGTTGGGACTTGCCGTTCAGTGCTCAGACAGTCCCCTGGGACAACGGTCTGAGCAGATGGGGGAGATGGGAGCAAAGCAAATCAGGTGGACAATGTCCCTGTGGGGTGGGGAGGACCAATCTGGGGGTCCCCCGCTACTGTCACACTTCAGATCCCCAAGGTGACTGCCCGAGCTGCTTGAGTGACTCAGCCTAATTGAAGCGGCTCTTTGGGCTGTTGGTTTGCAGGGTTGTTGGCTGGGCTGGGACAGCCGCTTCTCAGAGAAATCGTGCTGTGATGAGTCCATTCACACAAGGCAAAGCTCCCTCTCCTCTGCCCCGCCTTTGGGGCGATGGAACCATGCACTGGAGGGGCTGGTATGTCAGGCAGCGGCCAGGGATGACACTGACCAGAGACTGAGGGCTCTTGAGGGGAAATCTACTAGACTCGGGCGGGGGGACAGTTTTCCAGGGAGCCCCATTGCTTGGGTCTTTTGAAAGTGGACGGGGGCAAGCCCAGAAGGGAGTAGTCCTGCGCTGGGCAGGGACGCGGACCAGTGCAGAATACAGGTCCCCATTCTGCTGCTCTCCTGTCCTCCTTGGCTTCCTCCTGGCTCAGCATCGTGAGCCCCAGCTGGGGAAATTGAGGCAGAACCACGACTTGCCTAAGGGCACACAGCAGAGCTGGGGCTGCTAGAGCTCTAGACATGTTCTCTAACCCACTCAACCATGCTGCTTCCCCAGGAAGTGAGTCTGAGCCCACCTCAGCACCCGCAGCGTATCCTGGGCCATCCCTCATGTCACGTAAGAGGGAACATGTCTCCGCGTCACACAGCGAGGAGGGCATAACCAACCTTCTTCCCTCCATCCTGCCATGGAGCCCCGAGCGCACCCCATCTGCCTTCCCCCTCATTTGTGGAGATTGGTCCTGCTTTGAGCAGGGGGTTGGACTAGATACCTCCTGAGGTCCCTTCCAACCCTGAGATTCTATGATTATTTCACAGCCCCCACTCCTGGGCCCAGGAAGCAAGACCTCAGAGCAGCTCTATATGTCGCTTAAGTCAAGGCAGGTTACGTCGCTCAGGGGTGTAAACACCCCCGAGTGACATAACACGTCTTCCAGGTCACACATCTGGTTCTAATCCCAGCTCCGCTACTCACCAGCTGTGCGACCTGGGGGCACATCTGTTTCCCTTCTCATCCTTTGTCTGGCTTGTCTGTTTAGATGGTGTTTGGGGCTGTGTTTGTGTAGCACCTAGGCACAATGGGGCCCTGAGCTCAGCTGAGGTCTCTAGCGCCCTTAGAGCCCCCAGAATCCCTTGAATCAAAGCTCTGCTGAGCCTAACAGCGCAGGTGCCACTCCCATGAGCAACCATGGTAGCGCTCCGCCACTATCAGCAGGGGGGCGCCAGCCCTCACACTGTCTGGCCTGCAGAGCGTGTCCAGGTTGCACACCGATGCTGCAGGGCACGATTTAGTGCCCCTCCCCTCCCTGAATGGTCGGAGTTAATCCCAGTGACTCTGGAGGCTCAGGGAAGTTAGTACTGCAGCCTCCCACTGTTGGAGGGGCTGCTTCGGTTCTGCATTGTCTCATTTCCACATTCCCGGAGATCACTGACTCTGAACTGGAGTTTGTCCTGAACACAGGTCCCATCGCTCGGCAGGCCATTTTGGCCCAGTTGCACGTGTGCAAACGTGGATCTGGGCATGAGGGGGTGCGCGGAGTGTGTGCAGACATGGGAGCGCACATCCCTGTGCTGTACATGCACGTACAGTGCGCACATGGGCGTGCAGCTGTATAACGATGTGTGTGCAACAGCCTGGCAAAGTGTGTGCCACAGCCACCTCTAGTGGCTGGTCCCGTCGAGGATAACAGCCCGCTACCGCCAACAATGACTGGAGATACCAGTGGGAGAGATGGTGCTGAAGGTCTGGCGGTTGAACTCCACTGGCCACCCTGAGGGGGCCATTCCATGTGCACTTACAGCCGAGAACACACGTGATCACACCGATGTGAGCATGACGTGCGAGTTCACATCCTGTCCCAGCAGGGACGTGCACTGAAACACACACAGCGGTGGTGAGTGCCGTAAGTCACATGGCATTGTGTCCACACTCTGATTGGACGACTTGCTGGCTTGTTAAGAAAACCATCCACTCGAGGCACAGCAATGGCACCATGTGACTGAACCAACACCATGAGAACTGCCTAGGGCAAGAGATCTCCAGCTTTAGCACCCACGCCCAATGCATGTCACCCAGGTCACCTCCTGCCTGGACACAGGAGGGCAGGGGAGGACGGGGACAGGGGCATGCTCAAAGCCTGTGCTGTTTTTGTTTAAAGTTAGTCCAAGAGAGAGGAATCACCTAGAAGGGTTTTTGTTTCTCTCTGCCTGCCTCCCACTGGGCTGAGACTCAGGGAGTTAGTTCCACGCACCAGAGTCTCAGCCACCTCAAACAAGTTCACTGCATCAACTGTTCTCTCTACTGTCATGTGGTGGAATCTCCTTCCTTAGAGGTTTTTAAGGTCAGACTTGACAAAGCCCTGGCTGGGATGATTTAGTTGGTGTTGGTCCTGCTTTGAGCAGGGGGTTGGACTAGATACCTCCTGAGGTCCCTTCCAACCCTGAGATTCTATGATTCTATGCTATCAGTTACTGTGTCACTCCCTGCATTCAGCTAGGAGCATAAAAACATAAGAGCTGCCATACAGGGTCAGACCAATGGTCTGTCTAGCCCAGTATCCTGTCTTCTGACAGTGGCCAATGTCAGATGCTTCAAGAGGAGTATATAGAAAAAGGCAATTTTGGAGGCATCCATCCCTGTTTTCCCCTCCTGGCTGTCAGAGGTTTAGGGTCACTCAGATCATTCAGTTGTGTCCCTGCCCCTCTTTGCTAATATCCATTGACAGACCTATCCTCCATGAACTTATCTAGTTCTTTTTCTGATTCCATCTATACTGATGGCCATCACAACATCCCCAGGCAATGAGTTCCACAGGTTAACTGTGAGTTCTGTGCAAAAATATTTCCTCTTGTTCATATTAAACCTGCTGCCTATTAATTTTACTGGTGACCTCTGGTTTCTGTAGTGTGAAAGAGGGTAAATAACACTTCTCTACACAGGTTTTCCACACCATTCACAGTTTCATAGGCCTCTATCATATCACCCCTTAGCTGTCTCTCTTCTTAACTGAACAGACCTCATCTCCTCGTATGGAAGCCACTCCAGATCCTAATCAAGTAAATTGAGGCTGATGTGTGTTATGCCAAAGCACTTAGATAAAGGGTTCATGCACAGAGAGCAAAATGTGCACTTTCTTCTCAAATGGTAGTTGGTTTAGATAAAGGGAAGCACAAAAGAGCTAAAAGTCAGCTCTCTGGGACACTCTGAGGGTGTGTGTCATTCATGTAACAGTTTGCAGCAACTCAGAGTTGCAGGGACAGTGGGCAGCCATTTAAAGAAAATAAAGGCACCACCAGCTTCATGAATGGACAGGAGT
The DNA here is from genome assembly GCF_003597395.2 of Chelonoidis abingdonii. Taxonomy (NCBI): domain Eukaryota; kingdom Metazoa; phylum Chordata; order Testudines; family Testudinidae; genus Chelonoidis; species Chelonoidis abingdonii. The sequence goes on along the minus strand of NC_133771.1, from coordinate 4,518,320 downwards.
TTCTAATGCATTACTTCCCCTCTGGGTCAAAGCTGTGGCGTGCAGCTGCAGGGTTTCTTAAAGGCTTTTGAGATGTTGTGAGCCGGATAAGAGTTCTGCGTATTTTCCTTGCAACAGTTGCGGACATCAGAGAGCATCAGGCCTTATGCAGGTGCCTCAGCTCCAGGCAGGGAGACCCCAGCCCCGATCTCACGGCTTGCAGGGAGAAGAGGAGGTGTGAAGTGTTGTGAGCAGGTGGGCTGAGCCAGCTCACTCAGCCATTCCCAGTGAAATTTGATATCAAAGCCAGTCTCTGGGCAACCTCAGGAGTGCAGCCAGCCTGTAGCAGATGACTGATTGGCTACAGCAGACTGTGTGATCTTGTACATCCTGCCAGGGCCCAAGCTTCGTGTGGGTGCTCCTACTGCTAACTGAGCCATAGATGCAAACAGGGAGGCCCCAACCTGGGCAGTACCCTGACCACGGCATATGCCACTCTACCTCCATCAAGGGCCATGCCCCATTCTGATTACCAGGCAACTCAGTAACCAGGTGATGTGGGTAACTAGCACTCCCTGGACACAGTCTAGGGTGTAATTGGACCTTGAGCCTCTAGCAGTGCCCTGTCTGTGTGGGAGTTAACTCCCTGTGTGTAGTTCATACTTGGATACAGGATAACAGCCTACTACTGCTACCAGCAAATTTTGTGCTCTGGTACTGAAGATGCTAGGTTCAAACCCTGCCGATGACCCACTATGGAGGTGATAACAAAAGTGATGCCCCAAGAGAAACTTAAACAAAGTCCTGTGGTTCTCAGATGCTCTGGACAAGTTTCCCCCGTTAAACAGGAGTAGGTGTGTGTCTTGTCCCACTCTTGTGGCTGATCTGTATAGAAGATAACAGCCTTCTATTGCTACCAACTAATGGAGTTACTCCTTTACCTCCAGTGGCAGAGATCAGAGCTTTGGGACTGAAGGTCCCTGCATTCTCACCCTGCTGGCTGACCCCTGGTGGACCCACTGTTGCCCTTGCTGGAGAGAGAACCAGACTTTGGATCCAATGACTAATAGCTTGATTTACCGATTTTCAGCCTGCCAAGCTCCGTCCTCCAATTGCTGAGAGAACAAACGGCGGCTGCTTGAATCGTGACTCCTTTAGTCAGTTATTTCCTGGCACCAGACTTTCCATGCATGTTCTTCTTCTGCTCTGTTGTCTTAAGAAGAAGCGATTTTTCCACCCGCCAGATTTCCAGGCAATAACAACGGGCTCTCTTATGACACACCTGCTTGTACTTGAGCACAAAGGGGAATTACAGTTAAAAGCATCGGCGCAGCCTTGATGTCAGGGCTGTTTATCGTACGGAGAGGCACTCTCTGCTCTGCCATAATTAATCAGGACATGTGTCCTGCACTCTTCATTAATAGAACATTCATTTCTTTTTATCTCTCTACCTCTCCCGGTCCAGGAAACAGGTCGGCTAACTAATCTGATTTGCCAGCTCGGAGCGGCTCACGCAGCTGGGGAGAGAAGCTGAGAGCTGGAGATCTTCCATGACACCTCCTTGGTAATTTTTATGGCCCTTCCTTCGCTGCAGGGAGAACGGCTCCATTTTTATCCTTTAAAGCACTGATCGCCAAGCTGAGCTGAAATAGGACGTAGACCCGTAGACTTTAATGCCAGAAATGATCATCGTGATCACAGTCTGACTTCCTGTATAGCACAGGAGGTCATCCACTCACCCCTGCTTTAGGCCCATCACCTCTAGCTGAGTCACTGATGTTCTCAGATCACAGTTGAAAGACTTCAAGTTACAGAGACTCCACCATTTACTCTACTTCAAGCCAGGAAGCGACCCATGACCTGTGCTGCAGAGGAAGGCAAAAATCCCCTAGTGTCTCTGTCAATCTGATGGGAAGGAACATTCCTTCCCTACCCCAAATCTGGTGATCAGGGAAAGAATTCTCTGTAGCGACTCAGAGACCTCCCCGTCTAGTGTCCCATCACTGGCTGTTCAGGATATTTGCTATTACCAGTCACAGATGGGCCATATGCCATTATAAGTAATCTCATCATACCATCCCCTCCAGAAACTTATCAAGCTCAGTCTTGAAGGCAGTTCAGTGTTTTGCCCTCACTGCTCCCCTTGGGAGGCTGTTCAAGAACTTCACTCCTCTGATGGTTAGAAACCTTGGCCTAATTTCAAGCCTAAACTTGTTGATGGGCAGTTTATTGCCATTTGTTCTTGTGTCAACATTGGCCCTTAACTGAAATAATTCCTCTCCCTCCTTGGTGTTTATCCCTCTGATGTATTTATAGCAAGGAATCATATCTCCCCTGAGCCTTTGTTTGGTTAGCCAAGCTCCTTAAATCTCCTCTCGTAAGGTGGGTTTTCCATTCCTTGGATCATCCTAGTAGCCCTTCTCTGCACCTATTCCAGTTTGAATTCATCTTTCTTAAACATATGAAACCAGAGTTGCACAGTGATGAGGTCTCACCAGTTCTGTGGGTATAACAGTGCTAATACTCCCTTATCGCGACTGGAAATACCTCGCCTGATGCATCCTAGGACTGCATTAGCCTTTTTCATGGCTGCATCACATTGGTGACTCATAGTCATCCTGTGATGGACCAATATGCCCAGGTCTTTCTCCTCCTCTGTTGCTTCCAACTGATATGTCCTCAGCTTCTAGCAAAAATTCTTGTTGTCAGTTCCTAAGTGCAATGACCTTGCGCTTTGCACTGTTAAATTTCATCCCATTTCAAGTACTCCTCTGTATTGGTAATACTCCCAACTTTGTGTCACCTCCACTTTTTGTGCCAGGATCAGTAATAAAAATGTTAAATAAGATCGGTCCCAAAATCAATCCCTGAGGAACTCCACTAGTAACCTCCCTCCAGCCTGACAGTTCACCTTTCCTCTCCCCTTTTACCAGTTCCTTACCCACCTTTCAATTCTCTTATTAATCCCCATCTTCTCCAATTTAATTAATAATTTCCCATGTGGGACTGTATCAAATACTTTACTGAAATCCACGTAGATTGGATCTACTGCATTTCCTTTGTTTAAAAAATCAAGTATCTTCTCAAAGAAAGAGATCAGGTTGATCTGGCACGATCTACCTTTTGTAAAGCCATGTTAGATTTTATCCCAATTACCATTTAACTCTATGTCCTTAGCTACTTTCTCTTTCAAAGTTTGTTCGAAGACCTTGCACACAGTTGAGATCAAACTAACAGGTCTGTAATTTCCTGGATCACTTTTTAAAATCAAAGATGGGTACTACAATATTAGCAATTCTCCAGTCCTGGGGAGCAAGCCCTGAGTTTACAGATCCATTACAAATTCTTGCTATTGGTCTTACAGTGTCATGTGCCAGTTCCTTTAATATTCTTGGATGGAGATTATTCGGACCCCCAATTTGGCCCCATTGAGCTGTTTCAGTTTGACTTCCACCTCAGATGGGGTAATTTATACTTTCTTATCCACTCCCATTAGCCACCTTGCCTCTACCTCTAAGTTCTTCATTAGCCTTATGAAAAAATGGAGGCAAATATTTGTTTAGGCATTGAGTCATGCCTAGATTATCTTTAATCTCCACTCTGTCCTCAGTGCTTAGCAGTCCCCCATCTTCTCTTGTTTTCTTTCTATTTACCTTTCACTATTGGTTTTAATTTCCTTTGCAAGGTCCAACTCTGCTTGGCTTTGGGCAGTTCTCACTTTCCCCCTACACTTTCTGACCTCCAAGAGGCAGCTTTCCCTGCTGATTGTAATGTTCCTGCGTCTCAAGGCCAGGGCTCCCCTGCTTTGGCGGCGTTGGGGAGTCAGTACTCACCTGGATTAATCCATTGGGAGTTCTGGCCTGCAGCTAGGCAGCTGAAGAAGTAACAGTGCGAGACCTGGGGTAGGGGGACCTGGGTCCACCCTATCCACCAGCTCCCAACCCAGGGCCCTAGATGCAACAGTTGACCGCGTCATGGGGTTGGCGGGGAAATGTGAGGTCGCAGCCTCGCCTCCTGGCAATGGAACCAGACCAATGTTTCGTTTCCCTGACATTCGTCCTACCAGAGTCTAGTGGGGCCTGATTCCCAGTCTCCTTGCTGGGTGGCTCACTCTCCACTCCCTTTTCAGGTTGTTCAGTCTCCCAGGACAGCGGCTGGCCTCTCCAGGCCAGCTCACGAGAGACGTCACCTGCCACAAATGAGCATGGGCTCTGCTGGTGGCTCAACTCCCTGGAAGGACGTCTGGCTCCTTCCCTGGTCTGGCTCCAACTGAGCTGTAGGGCCAAGCTCGTATACTTCCTGCCCTGCCCCACACTTCCTGCCAGGGGATGGGGTGGGATTAGCTGGGCCCAACAGAGTGACTTAGTCCCCTCTGTGTCAGAATGAGGCCACCCTGCCTCATGACACTGATCCATCCCTTCTTCCATTCCTTGTTGGCTTTCTGCTTCCTCTAAATAACCAGCTTGAGATGCTTGATCATCTAGCCTGGTCTGCAACCCTTCCCTATGAATTTATTCCCTATGCTGGGATCCAGGCTTCAGGTAGCTTCTGCAGCTTTGACTTCAAGTAATTCCAAGCCTCCTCCATGTTCAGATCCTTGAGTTCTTCAGTCCAGTCCACTTCACTAACTAATTCCTTGAATTTTTTAAAGTCTGCACCTTTGAACTCAAGAACCCTAGTGGCAAACTTATTTCTGGTTTTTCCTGCGTTTAGTTTAAACTGAATCAGCTCAAGATCACACAAACCAAGGCTGTCTCTACACCAGTTCTTCTACGAGGGCCTCACTAATCACCAATACCAAATCTAATATGTCATCACCTCTTGTCGGTTCGGTGACTGTTTGGTGAAGAAATCTGTCAGCTTATCACATCTAGGAAAATCTGGATCCTACTATTATGAGTAGCACTTGTCCTCCAATCTATAGCTGGGAAATTGAAGTCTCCCATAATCACACAATTCCCAGTAGCATTTTTTTAATCAAAGATATTAAAGAGGTCTCTTTCCATACCCAGATTGGATCCTGGGGTCTGCAGCAGACCCCCAGCACTGTCCCCGTGCAGCCTCTGGTGAATTTCTTCCCCAAAGTGATTTTGATCCAAACGGATTCTGTTTTATTCATTCCATCACATCTCATTTCTTTGCAGTCTGACGCATCATTAACATACAATGCTGCTGCACCACCTTTACCTGTAGTTCTGTCTTTCCTGAACAGCATGTACCCTTCAATACCTGCACTCCAGTCGTGACTCCAGTTCCACCATGTTTCTGTTATCCCGAAAATATCTGGTTTCACTTCCTGCCCCAGGAATTCTAGCTCCTCCATTTTGTTACCCTGGCTCCTTGCATTGGTGAGCAGACTTCTCAGTTGTTTCTGCTCGGCTTTGCCCGGACTCCTCCCTGATTAGGTCCAGTCATTCCACTGCCAGTATCTCGCACCAGCCTCTTAGTGTCACTGGTATTGGCACTACCTTTCCTCTTGTCCATTCTCCTACCCTCTGCTGGGCCTTTCCCCACTGCTGGGCCCTCACTGACCTGATTTGCCTCCTGCTCACTATTAGAATGAGGCATGGAGATTACACGAGCATCTCCCAACCATCTCCCCGAATTCCTGGTTTAAAGCTCTTTTAATCAGTTGTGCCAACCTTCATCCCAGAAGTCGATTTCCCTCCCAACTCAGGTGGAGTCCATCCCAAGGGAACAGTTCTCTGTCCGTGAGTGCCTCATGTGGTCAAACATCCAGATGTTCTCCTGTTCATCATTGTCTCACCTTCATTCTCCACCTCCAGGGACAGGTAGAATCCCACTGACGATCACCTGAGCCTCTATTTCTTTAAGCATCTTCCCCAGCCTGGCACAGTCTCCCTTGCTGTGTTTCAGCAAGAATCTAGCCATATCATTTGTTTCTACGTGAAGGACAATCAGTGGATTCTTTCCTGTCCCACTAGGATCCTCTTCAGCCTCAGATCCACATCCCGTATCTTAGCTCCTGGCAGACAGCACAGCACAGCCCTCTGTTCTCCGAGTCAGCTCTGGTGACAGGCCCATCTGTTCTTCTTAGTATGGAATTTTCAGTCACATAGGCCTGGCTATTCTTGGTGGTGGTGCAATTCTCCAGCCTTTCTCCTCCTGTTCTCTCTGGTAGGGTCTGATCTGCAGAAGGCCACACATCTGCGGTTGCAGTTGGAGTCAGAGGAGCTCAGCACATCAGCCCTGATGAATCCCCTGTTCTGGGGTGTGTGGGTAGTAATATGGGTTGTGTCTCAAGTTAGGCACCCAAAAATCAGTGGCCACTTTTGGAAATTTGGGTCATAACCTCCCTGTGCCTCAGTTTCCCCATATGTGACATGACTAAGGAATAATTAACCTGTTTTGTCCTTTCTAATACACTCTGAGATCTAGGGATGAAAAACACTTCAGAAATGTTAAATTTTTTGCAAGCTACTCTTCACAGCAGGGGCTTCCCAAACAGAGAGATTCTCCCCTGGACCCACCTTCCTCATCAGTTCCTGATTCTATGACATCATGGGGTTACCACAGTGGCTGCTGGCATGGAAAAGTGATGCTAGTATTTTCTGTTTCTTTGCATGTGATTGGCAGCTGCATACAAGCAGGCGCCAGTCCCATGTGACCAGCCAGCTCTCCGTGCACTCCACCTCTGCAGACCCCCACTGTGATCCAGGCTCTGCAGACTGAAATGCAGCCACCTCTGGGGCGAGATGCAGCACCTGTTGAACAGTTCACAGCAACACCACACAACAGTTCAGGGCAGGAAGTGAAGAAGAAGATGTCACACTGACACTTCAGGGATCATGTCAGGCTGTGGAATGGATGTGCTAGAGTTGAAATTTCACTTTGAGTACCCAGGTTAACCCCTCTACTCACCTGTAAAGCACTGTGGACTCTTTATCGAGCGTAAGCGAGCAGGGCTTCTGTTTCACGTCTCATTCCAAAGACAGCATGAAGCCGGGGTGTTGACTCAGAAGGGAGAGTGCCCCCTGCTGGATCTCCAGCACCTTGATCACATACCCCTCAAAGACACGGCTTTGCTGATTTCCAGGGGCCAGTCTCACCCCTTGTAAGGCACTGTCTCTACCTGCCCCAAACCCCCTTCTTGATGTACCCCAGCTGCCAGTACCTTGCTGAGAGCCTGCTCCCCCTTTCCCATAGGCAGGGCTTGATTTGTCATGGAAGAGGCGCAAGCAATTTTATTTAATTTCATAACTAATGTGGCAAATCCAGAGGTGCCGGGCTCTGAACTGCCAGGCCCGGAGGTGTCGGGGCTCAGCCCTGGCAAGTCCTGGCACAAATTAAGTCCTGCCCATGGGTTTGGAGCTGAAGAGTTGGTCAGCTGATGGAGTTACCCTGTGATCCCAAAAGGAGCCAAATGGGCACAAGGAGGGAGAAGAGGCTCAGCAGCAGGACAGTGGGCAAAGCAGTGATGTGGGGGGCAGTGCTGTGCCTTGCCAGGCTGGAGATTCCCACATCCCACCTCAAGTTGTGGTGCTAACACAATGTGCACACCCCTCAGTGGGCGGGCGAGAGCCCCAGTCTCCTGCAGGAGAGGCCTTCAAAGGCGAGGCCCATCCAGCAGGCCAAGGTGTGATGCTGGCCATGGGTGTTCTGGGGGCTAGGGGAGTGGGCAATGGACGGGGGGCCCAGATAACAGGTGTCCTTCCCTCCCCCAGACTCAGGCCCTCTCTGGCAATGAGTGGCAGCCCCGCGTGAGGGGGCTGAGCCCTGGCTGGGAAAAGCTGATCTTCTCAATGGACTCCCAAGGGTAGCACCAGACGAACCACAAGGATCACCGTGCTCCTTCTGACCAGAGACTGGCCAAATCCCCAGCCAGAGCTGGGGGTTGAATCCCTTCCCATTTGTCCTTATTCCTAAGTGGAGTTTTCCTTCTCAGGCCTCATCCCAGTCATAGAGATTTTTCAGGTCCAGTGCTGCCCTGTAAAGCCATCGGTTTCCCTGATACCCAGGCAATCCCCTTGGTTTCAATCACAGTGATAATCGAGGGCACCATCTGGCTCTGCGTTTGCAGTTTGGCTAGGGAATCTGTTGCTGATGCACGGGTCAGAATGAAATCTGGCTTGCTCTCCCCGAGCTGCACAGGGCCAGCAGGCCTAGAAGGTAGTGAGCTCTTATTTTGGTCCATGGAGTCACTTGATTTGACCCTGAGATGGACACAGGCCAAGGGGGCAGAGCTGCATGGTCACAGCGGGACAGACTCCAACCAACAAACATCCGAACCCATACATTGATGGGGCTGAAAAATCCAGCTCCCAGCTTGGAAAGCATGTTGGCTTCATGAAGGGACGGAGATCAGCCGGGGACCATAAGCCTTGCACCAGATGGCACCTCCTAGGTCATCAGACCCAGTCCCCTGCTGTTGCAGGCACAGAATGCTGTTCATAAATGCATCAGGATCCCTCTTCAGAATTGCTCAATTGTTTGCCTGTCAGCATCTCTTTCGATGACACCAACAGCCACTCTTCCCTGGACCTGATCAGCTAGAAAGGGCGGCTCTGAGCCAGGGCACAGGGCAGCAGCAGTCTGAAAGCTGCCTGTCTAACCTCTGCATTGTCACCGGGGGGCAATGGTCTGCCTCTGACCACGTCAGGCTACAGCATCCTGGTCTGTCACGCGGATTGGTTTAGATCCTACAAGCGAAGCAGGGTCAGGTTAGTTAGTGTGTGGCTGAGGCCAGGTCTACACTACAAGGTTAAATCGATTTTAGATACGCAATTTCAGCTACGAGAATAGCGTAGCTGAAATCGAATATCTAAAATCGATTTACTCACCCGTCTTCACCGCGCGGGATCAATCCGCGCGGCTCGCTGTGTCGAATCCGGAAGTCCGGTCGTCTAGCTGGAGTTCTGGAATCGATCTAAGCACGCTCTGGGATCGAGATATTGCGTCCAGACCAGATGCGATATTTCGATTCCCGAGCAATCGATTTTAACGCACCGATCCGGCGTGTAGTCTAGACGTGACCTAAGAGACTGCTATGGGGAATGCAGCAGACCGCTGCAGGGACTGAGCCATGAACCAATCTGGGTCAGCAATGAACTCAAACTCTAGGATGGTGCTAGCTGGCAATGCCCATAGGGCAACTAAAACCAAAGTCCTGACCCCGTCTGGTCTGTTGAAAGATCTCCTGAGTAGGGGTGTTAACTCTGGTATCCTGGCCAGAGTCACATTTGGGTAATAACACTGCCTAGCTACAATTCCCTTCAGATTGTCTGCTGGAGAGAGAATCGTTCTACATGCTGCTGTACACTGCTGTGTTCCACCCCAGAGGTGGCTGCATGTGCAGCTGTTTGTCTGTAAATGGGCATTGTATGAATGGCAGTTTTGTCATTGCTACCCACGGGGGAGGAGACTAGGTAAAGTATCTAGTGTTTCCATGATCATTCGCGTGCTGGATCTTTTCCTTAGCTTGCGGCTCTGCACAGGCTCACCCCAAGACAAGATATGAATTAAAAGTTGCTAGTTGTGCTGGGTGATGGAAAACCAGGGAGACATGAAGCAGCATTTTCTGGTTCTTGTCTGAAGCAGCAAAACAAGTAGTAAATTAAAGGTCCAGGACCTTAGTCAAGATTGGAAGGCTCACAATATCACCTCCATATTTTCGGTCTGTTTGCAAAGTCTGTGCAATTTCTTTGATTCCCATTCCCTTAATGCATCAATGCTTATTTCTTGAAAGAAAAGACAAGAAAAGAAATCACCCCAATAGAACTCATGCGCATGCAGGCCAGAGTTCACAGGCAGCCCTATACTAACAAACCAAGGTACGTAGTCCCCCGAGCTGAGCCACTCTACAGTAACAAACCCACTTTAATTGAACAACCCTATAACAGCAAATTGGTGACTTCGGCCCACTCTGAATAAGCAAACCTATAACAGATCCATGCACTCAGACCCTACAATAACAGCCCCCTGTATGGAGGCTGTCCCAGCTGAGCAAGCCACAGGAACAAAGGAACCTTAGCAACCCACCTCCAGTGAGCAGCCTTACAATAACTACGCGGTGTGCTTAGCCCAGTGCTCACGAGCAGTCTTGCAATAACAATCCAGTGCACACAGCATGTTTTGCCATTATGAGAGGGGTGTGCAGCCTGGCCCAGTTTGTCCTAATTGCCAATCATTGCCCAAGGGCGGCTGAGGGCGTGGGCAGCACATGGGCAGATGTAGGTACCTGGAAGGAGTTTGCCGTGCAGCTCACTAGATTTGAGGTTGGATTAAATGAAGCATGTGTTGTTATTGTGGTGGGTCACAGAGGGTGAAATTCACACCAGGCACTGATTAAGCTGCACTGCCAGCCCTCTGTACGGGGGTGACTTGCACCCAGAGTTTTATGGGTGCCAGTTCCTAGCGATCTTTTCGCCATACAGAGACTGGGCCCAGATTCCAGCTGTTGCTTGGAAATGTTACACAGCTGCCTTAGCAATAACGGGGCCCTTTCCAGTCCAGGCTCCTCCCTGTGTAAGCAGCTTGTGGGTCAAGCCGGACATTTATCTCTCCTGACAAGTCAGAGTCCTCGTCTGACAAATGGACTCAAATTCATCCTGTCACCCTGCCCGAGAGGAGAAACGCAGCAGGAGATCAAGGGAGGTTTTTCCGCAGATGTCAAAACTGGCTCGATTCTGGTTGCTTAAAATCATCTGATTCTACTCCAGAGACAGCTGCAAACTTGCAAAGCTTTGCTGCAGGTCTCTGTGGTGCTGGGCAGCCCCTGGGGACCTCCCATTTCAGTGTGTTCTTGCAATTCCTATGAGGCCCTTGTACGGAGCTTTCCTTCGCTCTCATGGGTCCTTCACAGCAGAACATCCCACAAGGTCTCCGTGGTTCTTTCTATGGGGACTAATGCCCCAGTCCCCCTCAATTCACAGCCTCCTTGCTGGGCCAATTGGTCCCTTATGCGGTGCATTCCCTGACTGCTCAGCAGCTTTCCAGTGGCTCATCTGGAGGCAGAAGATTTCTACAGAGTCCTTCAGAGCAGAAGATCCACGCAAGCCCCAGGGTTGTGTTATAGGTACCTCAGGGCTGAGCAATCCCAGAGACCCTACACAGCTTAGTCTGTCACTGCTCAGGGTAACTGAATCTGTACTCCTCATGATCCGCTCAGGGTCCCTACACTATACCCCAGGGTCCTCTGCCACCACCTATCTTGGGTAGAGACCTACATCTCTCTCCCTCCTCACTGGGCTTTGCCCAGGCTTCCCACTTCCTGGTCTGCACTGTGATATCCCCAGCAAGCCACACTGCCTAAACAGGCCAGCATCTGCACTTTGCTCTCTCCAAAGGCTGTGAACAACTGCACTTGCCAGCAGTTGTCAGTTACCACCCAGCCCTTTCTAAGCAAGCACATTTATTCTTAAGGTGAAAGCATGAAAGAGAAAACATCTTAAAAACAATAAAAGAATCTACACTGCCTGCTAGCAGGCTTACCAGAGAGCATCCCAGCTCCAACAAGGGCTCTAGGAGGAATCGGGCCTTCCAATCCCGCCAAGGGGCTTTTGCTGTCATTACAAGCCCATAACAGACCCCCATAAATAGCTCAGTGTTTCCTTTGTACAGCCTGGGCTTTTGATCTTCAGATTCTGGGAACAGGTAATCAGCAGACAGTGGTGCCTTCCTCAGGGCATAGCTTCAAAAGGCTGGGGTTTTGCATTGCTGGAGGTGGGAGTGGGATTTGCATTCACCTCCCACTAGTTTTCAGAGTGCTACAAGGACTCCTCGTTGTTTCGCCCATTAGATATTTCCCAAGAAATCCCATAAGACCATTCTTGTCCACCACATTGGTCAATACAGTCCTTTCTCCATCCAGGCCCACCATCGTAAGTGACCATTGCATTGAATACAGTGGACTCTGGCCACACACAGATGTAATTTGATAAGGTTGTTTCTAGGATATTGCAGGGAATTGCCCTGTCCGTCACAAGGTCCCTCCTTTCTCACAGTTGCCTCCGAAGTAGGACATTCCCACAGTGCCCCTCCAAGCAGAACAACTCTGCAGGTCTCAAGGAGGGATGTTCTGAGAGCAAGGACTCTGGGAGGTGACCATAAAAGCACCGCGGCTTGGCTGTCCACTCACATGATTCAGGATGAATCAGGATTAACTCCACACTAATTAGTAGGGGTTCCATTGGACAGATGATGGGCTTGATTTTATAGGACTGAAGGGGGACTTGGGAAAGCTGGTGGCATTTCTCAGCTCTGCCACACACTTCTTGTGTGGTCTTAAGCAAGTTATTTAATCATCCTGGGTCCCATAGTCCCCATCTGTGTGTCATGGAGTTTAAGGCCAGACGGGACCAGCAGGACATCTTGTCTGACCTCCTGTAGATCACAGGCCACCAACACCACCCAAAGCCCTGGCTGGGATGATTTATTTGGGGATTGGTCCTGCTTTGAGCAGGGGGTTGGACTAGATACCTCCTGAGGTCCCTTCCAACCCTGAGATTCTATGAGTCTATGATCAGAGGTGGCTCCAGACACCAGCACGCCAAGCTCGTCCTTGGAGCAGCAAGCCATGGGGGGCACTCTGCTGGTTGCCGCGAGGGCGGCAGGCAGGTTGCCTTCAGCGGCATGCCTGCGGAGGGTCCGCTGGTCCTGCGACTTCAGCAGACTTCCCGCAGGCATGCTGACAAATCTGTGGGACCGGGGACCTCCTGCCGTGCTGGGGGTGGCAAAATGCCTAGAGCCGCCCGGTCTATGATTCTATAACACCCGCACAGGGAACCCAACAACTGAAATTAGACCAATGTATTACACTGGAAAGGGGCTGATAATACTTGCCTGCCACAAAGGGGTGCTTTGTGAGGTGCTAATTAGCTATAGCGATCAGGGCCACATAAGAACCTTGATAGGTAGATAAAATTGATGTGAGATCAGAATCAGGGCCGGGGTCTAGCGTATTGGTCAGGTGCATGCTGGGAATAAAGACACCACTTCATGAATTCCTTTCCTAGTGGGGTGTTATCTGAGACAGTGTGGTCCAGAGAACAGGGGCCCAGAGGTTAGGAATCCTGGGGTTTATTTCAAGATCTGTCATTAACGTGCTGTGCTACCTTGCACAATTCTTTTCCTCTCCCTATGTCTCAGTTTCCCCATCTGTGAAATGGAGATAATATCATTGACTGATGTGTGCTCATTGCTATTAGCATTTTGACCCAGTCCATCTAGGCAGTGTGAGTCCAGCTCAGTTGGAGAAAAAAATGGTTTGCAAACTTCGGTTTGAATTTGTAAATGAGTTTGCTTTGCCTGTGTCCCTGCCCCTTTTGTGTATATTCCCCATAAACTTTCTGCTGAATGAGTTTGCTGTCAAGAGAGACAGGGAAAACGTTGGGTTCTGAATGAAGAGTGGGGAATATTCATGGGAAGTGAAATTCAAATTCACCTTTGTGCTGGGGACACGGATTGTGAGAGGTACGTGTATATGTATCTGCTCAGTTTGTATTATTATAATATTGTTGTCTTTGCGCCTAGGAGCCCCAGTCATGGAGCAGGGCCACATTGCTCTAAGTGCTGTGCAAACTCAGAAAAAAAGACAGTCCCTGCCTCAAAGTGTTAACAGTCTGAGGTAGGAGGTATACAGACCCCACACTGGGCCTGAAGGGGTTAAAGGGCAATACTGGGCCCAGGTAGCCCCGCCCCTCTGGTCTTGACGAGCGTGCTCCAGCTAGAGGAGCAGGCTAAAGGCGCTCAGAAGCCCAGGAAAAAGTGGTGGACAGGCTGCAGGAAAGCCAGACAGAAGGTTGAGCTTGAAGAGGGGAACACAGAGTGGGTGTGGCCCACAGGCTGAGCCTTCTCCAACCACCACCTGCTCTGAGAACCAGCAGGTCCTGCAGGGCCCTGCTCCTTTGTTTGTTTGGTTAAACTATTGGCTGTTTTAGACGTAACTGAAGGTTCACGAAGGTACGAAGTAACCCAGGGTGGCAGACTGAGACTCTCTGTAGGAAGTAGGGTGACCAGATAGCAAGTTTGAAAAATTGGGATGGGGGTGGGGGGTAATAGGTGCCTATATAAGAAAAAGCCCCAGATATCGGGACTGTTCCTATAAAATCGGGATGTCTGGCCACCCTAGCGGGAAGGATCCTGATGGCGTTACTTCCTGCAGGGCCCTTGGCTGGGACCCGGTGAAGAGGGAGGTTCGGGGTCCCTCTACCACCCCCTATGTAAGAGCAAAGGTCCAGATGCAGGTGGGGCCAAAATACTTCCATCCAGGGGCAGGAACCAGGCACCTCTACTTCCCCCTGACAGAGAGCTAAGGGGCTGGAGGACAGATGCGCTAATTACTAGGCCACCTGACCTTCCAAGTGCCCTCTCCAATACCCCTCTCTCTGTCTCCTCCACAGAGGATGCAAGTCAGCTACAGCACCCAGCTAGGAGATGTTGTCCTTTAGCTTAACCTAGAAAGGCTCATGCTCTTAACTTGAGAGCTCATGGGGTCAGTCACCAAACCTTGATGTAACCCAAGAGCCCCTTAATTCCAACTGGCAAGGAGGAGTTACAGGAATAGTCTGATTCTGGTATGTACATTCTAGTTCATGAAATAATGTCATATGGGGGCTCAAAGGAAAGGTGGTGGTTCACTGGTCCTTCATGTCATGTGTCTATATACAGGAAATATGTTTTAAACTCTATCAAGGTATTAGTCACCAGCAGAGATGAAGAACAGGTTTCCTGTCAGACAGGAGGTAAGAAATGTGTATCGCTGTCGGGATGTAAGTTAAGCAGTATAAGCTGGCACAATGCTGCCCATTTTACATACTAAATCAAAATGTTAACCAAGAGATGTGACGGCAACAGGGAAGCAGCACACAAGAAAAACAAGCCACAGGTAGTTGTCTTGCTTGTGAGCAAAGACAACGAAATTGAGGTAAAGAAGACCCCCTGCATCCTGCACCTAGGAAGAAAACAGACAATGCGTTTACATTTATGACCCAACCTTGCTACATGAGAGAAACTTCTTTCTACAGGAAGTTAACCTGGTAGTTAAGTTTAGTCTCTAGAAAGCGTGTTGTGATTTTTTTTCACTAAGTAACCCTTTGTTTCCAATATCCTCACTCACCATCTCCTGAATCTCTAGTCCTTGGTAATAAATGTCACTAGCAATATATTGCCGTGCTGTGACGTTCAGCAAAGTGCTGGTCCTGACCTGACTCTTACAAGCTGGCGTGTCCTGTTCCTTTGAGAAAAGCAGACCTGGTAGTTTTGTGAGTAGCCAATGTTGGGGCTGGATATTGAAGATTTCAAAGGGACTCGGGATTGGGGTGCACCTACTGTTAACCTGCAAGGCGGAGTAAGAACTGGCATAGCCCAGAGGAGAGTGCTTGGGTGGCTGACAGGCTGGGGGTGTTAGGAAGCTGACAGCTAGCTAAACCCAAGCCAAATTCTCTCCTGGTGTACACCGGGGGTAACAAGGTGACTCATGGTCTGGAGCAGGGCCGTCTTTAGGAAGTGCGGGGCCCAATTCAAACAGTTTCGATGGGGCCCTGGCAGGGATGAATAAAAAACACGTAAAAAAACGTGTGGGGCTTGTACTCACTGGGTGATGCTCCGAGTCTTCAGCAGCACTTCAGCAGTGGGTCCTTCACTCGCTCCAGGTCTTCGGCGGCACTGAAGGACCCGCCGCCGAAGTGCCCCCGAAGACTCAGAGCAAGCGAAGGAACCACCGCCGAAGACCCGGAGCGCCACCAGGTGAGTAAAAATTAAAAAGCTGCCTCTAGCCAGGGAAGGGATTCTCAATGGGCGCGGGGACTCTTAGGCGCAGGGTCCGCTTTGGGGGAATTGGTGGAATAGGCCTAAAGCCGGCCCTGGTCTGGAGTACCCTGAAAACCATCACACGGGAACCGTACTTTGCTCATCCAATCAGTGAATAGAAAAAAAATACCACGTGACTTCTTTGCCCAATGAACATCTCGCTGAACTATCCGCCACCTCCTTCCTTCTTTTTGTTTCTCTTCTCTGTCTCTGATTTCCCTCCCATGCGTATTTTTGTCCCTAACACACAGGTAAGACTACAGAGTTGGTTTCACCGGAGCCTTCAGCAGATCCATGGATGTTAAGGCCAGAAGGGACCGTCATGCCCACGCAGTCTGAGCAGGGCTGTAGCGGTAAACAAGAAGAGGGCAAACTAACCTTTTAGGTGTTTCAGTGGCACGGTAGGCAAGAAGATTGTGCAGCGATGCCTTTATGATGAATTGGGTTTAGGCTAGGATGACATCAGGGGCGAAAACCAGACGTGCCATTAAAATATATTTCTGGCTGAGTGTAACCAGCCAGTACGTAACACGCACGTCAGTTGCGGGGGCTGTGCAGCTAGGATTTGCTTGACACAGCAGAGTGGGAATGAGTAAACGCTGTATTCCTTGAAGGAGAGCTGGGTAAAATGCCATATTCCCCAAATGAGTAAACTGTTTACCTGTGTTTACCCTCCACTCTGCTACTAAGCCTGATCTCCGGCTTAGCTCAGGCAGGAGATGTCACCCTGTGATTCCTGCATCAGACCCAGAACTTGTGGTTGCCCTAGAGTAGCTCCATTAGAGAGAGACACCCAGTCTTGATTTAAAGACTCCAAGTGATGGAAAATCCATCCTGTCCCTAAGTAAATTGTGCCAGTGATTAATTACCCTCTGTGTAAAAAACCTGTGCCTGGCTTCTAGGCTGAACGTGTCTAGCTTCAGCCTCCAGTCACTGGATGGCAGTAGAGAGACTATTACTTCCCTGCTCTATGTAGCCCAAAACGCACTGGGCCCAGTTCATCTCCACTAACTTCAATGGATGAGTTGGGACCATTCGCTTTTCTTGTAGCTGCTGTGTCACATTGCAAGCTGGCTTCTCACCTGCTAACTGCTCCCAACCCTCCGGCTTCCATATCTGGGAAAGCTGAGCTACCCTGTCTACTCTGCTTGTGCAAATGCATTCAGTCCCCAGGCCGACCTGCCTGGCAGAGGATCAGTTCTGCTTAAACAGCGCCATACGGCACACGGATCCCCCCGTCTGATGCCCGAGCCTGACTCACTCCTAAGATGATGACATAGATGCTCTTTGGGATGGGTGACAATGTGGATGGAGGCAGGCTGCTGTTTCCTGAGCACAATTAGCAATTAGACCGCATCACCATGACATCTCTGTAGCTGATGCTTCTGGCATGATGCACCGCCGGTTGGCTGCCTGCAGAGAGCTTTGCAAACAGCTCTCAGGACTCTTCAAAAGGAGATGGTTAAGACGCAGGAGAAGGTGTCAGGAAATGGGGTTTCATTTCCCATCTCTACAGCTGATATCCTGTCTGACTTTGGGGAAATCACTTAGCCTCTTGCTTTGCTCATCTATAAACTGATGGTAATGAGCCCTAGCACACAGGCTTATTGCAAAGCTAATTTCTTTGGTCTTGTAAAGTGCTTTGAGATCCTGGAATGGAAGACGCTACAGAAGTGCAAGGGATTGTAATGAACTGAGGGGGGGTGTATGTATATGAGGGGGGGGGGAAGAGACACCACTGCCCTCTAGTGGTTGGAATCAGAACCTGTATAGTATGTGTCATAAGCCCTATATTGCTAACAAGTACAAGACATACAGAGCTTACAACCTAAAGGGAAGATGACCTGAATTAGGGCCATAAACAGAATGAAGGAAGAGAGATAGGGAGATGGGAACAGATCATGTCATTCCTCAGCTCTGAGAGTAGGTTCTCATCTTAAGGGCTATGTTGCTTTTATTATGGAGACACAAGAGATTAATGTGGAACTGTGGAAAGATGAATTTTCCACCCTCTCTAAATTCTGCTCCCAAAGTCCTATCATTCTGAAAAGTGAGAGGTCAGGTCAGGGTCCAGGGTAGACATTCTTAGGAACATGTAAATTCATTTGGCCTCGGGATTCCTGTGGTATGGGGCACCCTAAATAATAAGCCATTTTTAAAGTTGCAAAAATCCCATGCTTGTTTGTGCATCAATAGGTGAAAACGTACTGAAAGCACCAGCTGTGACCTAGACTGTGTGTGTGTGAGTGTGAGAGAGAGAAAGAGAGAGAGGAATGGACAAGAGCTGGTCAGGAGTTTGAAGGAATTAGCTCTCTGAAAGGAATTTCTGTTATACAGAGACTGTGGAAGTGCACCAGTGGTGCAGTGCTTTGAAACATGTCACAATATATGAGCAGCCGTGCCGAAAGCAGTAAAGTGAAGGCTCCATGAAAGATTAATATTTGCAGGCAGAGAGACTGCGGCATCCAAAACACACAGGCCTCACTCACATCACCCTCTCTTTATTAGCTAAGCCTTATGGACACATCCTGTTAAAAACAAACTTGATCAATTACTCCTCCTGCGATGGCTTCTCTGCAGCCATGTGGAAGGATTTAGAGTCAATTAACTCCCTTAATTAAATGTATTTGAGTATTTTAATTATCTTCCTCACCAAATATGAACTTACAAGACAGCCTAGGGAACAAGATCAGAACATGTCTCTCTCTACCGCCAGTATGTTTCTTAAAGGGACAATGCCACAATCAAGCAAATTTTCAACAGTTTTAATGAAAGAGCCTATGTTTTGGCAGTGTTGTGTGTTGGCCCTTTAAGGGACCAACACACAACAGCCCATTACAGCTTTTTCCTTAGCCTTGGATAGTAGTGGTCTGTTGTGTAGTGGGGACATTTCCAAGTTCAAATCTTGTTGCTGAGGCAGTTGCAATTTGACATTGCTTTTACAAAACTCAGGATCAGTAGAAACACTGGGCATGTTTAGTTTTGAAAAAAACAAAACAAAACACCTGAGGGACCTGAAAACAGTCTTCAGATGTGTCAAGGGCTGTTATAAAGAGAATGGTGATCAGTTGTTCTCCATGTCCAATGAAGGTAGGAGGAGAAGTAATGAGCTTAATCGGCAGCAAGGGAGATTTAGATTAGATATTAGGAAAAGCTTATTAACTCTGAGGGGAGTTAAGATCTGGAATATGCTTTGAAGGGAGGTTGTGGAATCTCGTCACTGGAGCTTTTCAAGAGCAGGTTGGACAAACACACTTGTCAGGGATGGTCCAGGTTTACTTGGTCCTATCTCAGCACAGAAGGTCAGACTACATGATCTCTTAAGGTCCCTTCCAGCCATACATTTCTATGATTCCATGATTTCCAGGAGTGTTAACCCCCCCCCACCCAAAACAAAAGTAGGTTTTAAGAAATCAGAACTTCTGCCAGAGTGTAACAATGCATGAGAAGCTGACAATGAAATTGACTAGAACTGGGAGAAATGTTTTCATCAAATCACTTTTTTCAACAAAAAAGTGGCTTTTCGACAAAAATGTTTTGATCAAAAGTTTCAATTAAAAGCCTTTTTTAAAAACCCAAACCCTAAAATATTTACTGGAAATTGCTTTGAATGTTTGGTTTTCACATCTGTTTTTTTCATTTTAAAAAACCTGCTCTCACCCCCCGCCCCGGAAATTAAAAAATAAACAAATATCCCCCCCGAATCTCCCACAAACCGTATTTGGTGGTTTTTGAGCAACTCCATTAAAACTGAAAGGGGAAGTGACCCTGTCTAATTGCACTGCCTAAAGCACATGCCCAAAGGCAGAAGCTGCAGAATGCCTAGGTGCTGCAGAGACGCATAGTGGGAGATAGTCTCTACCTGAAAAGCTCTCAATCTAGAGATACAAAGTTAGGTTGTTCTCTCCTTCTCAGAGAGGGGCCCAATGAAGTGAGTGGGCGAAGGGCAGACAAGGAGCCTGTGGCTAAATCAGGAACTGAACACAGATCTCCCATGTCCCAGTTCAGTACAGTAGTCACTAGACAAGCTTTTCTCTCTCAATGCAGGGCCAGTGCTTAGATTCCTAAGTGGCAAATATTTGGGAAGTCCCATAGCTAGACTAGATTAGCGTTACAGGGTGTGTCTTTACTGCATTGTAAGCCTGGGTCTGTGGGACCCGTGCTTACAGACTTGAATGGGGTCATGGGCTTGCACTTGATTGTCCACCCTGCACTGTAAACCTGGGTTTACACATTGCTGGACATGGGCCTCACAGCCTTGCTAACATGTCCATACGGCATTATCCTTCTGACTCGGGTCTGTGGCTTGAGCTGCGTCCACACTGCAAAATGCCATGGCACACTTCCGAGTCACAACAGGACTTGGGCTTGCTGAGTGCACCCAGGTCCTGAGTCAAACAGATTTGTGTGGGGATGGTAGGGGGTGTTGGGCTCGATCTTGAGTCTGAGCCCACGTTTACAACTCATAAAGACATAACCACACTGCAGGAGTCCATAGCAGGTGACTCACATTTCTCACTCGCTCCCTTTACCGCATGCCTTTGCATCTGTGAGTCTCTGGTTAACAATTCACCACTAGATTCGTTGCCATCATAAGTTTCTCAGCAGCATTTTCTTTTGCACCGAGAGCTGGTGATGACAACCAGATAATTACCCCAGCAGGAGAGGTGATTGGCAATTCTCCTCACTTATTTCCTTGGGATCATTTGCATCTTATTCCCAAATTAAGCCAGTGGCATAAATAACCACTAATTCTCCTGTAAGGCAGCTAATGCACTGCAGGAAGGTCTGCCGTACTCCCTAATCACAGGGAAGAATTTTAAATAGTTACAGTGGATTGTAAATATTTGTACAGTGATATACAAAGAAATTGGCGTGCTCGCAGGGTGAAATTCATCCCTGTCCAGGGACTGAATATGATGCGTAGGCAGCATTAAAGTCCCACTTTGGCCTGTAGGGCTGAAATAGGACTTAGTGGATGCCTAGATCTTGTGCTGGATTTGCTGCTGTGATGTCGGAGTGAGAAGAGCATCAGAAACCAGTGCTCTTGCTCTGGGAAACAGGCTTGGGTTGGTTTGGAATCCTCAGCCTTGGCTCCCCATGTGTTGTATGGAAGAGCTCGGTGCTGGAGGCCTGGTCTACCTTCAAAAGCTATGTCACTCAGGGATATAAAAACTCCACCTCCCTGAGCAGTGTAGCTAAGCCAGCCTAGCCTCTGACAGAGGAATTCTTCTATAGACCTAGTTACCCCGACTTGGGAGGCGGATGGCCTACAGGTGAACCCCTCTCCTTGGTGTAGGTAGTGTCTACACTGAAGCGCTACAGCTGTAGCCCTGCGGCTGAAGCTTTCCAAGTGTAGACAGGCCCTGAGAAAGGGCTTTGCAGAAGCCAGCAAGCTGAGTGGGGAGTTGCCTAAGCTAGCTGGTCGGAAATGCGCTGGAGAGGGGCGAGACCTGTGTTCACCATAACAGTGTCTTAGGGTATGTCTACCTTGCAATTAAACCCTGGTGGCTGGCCTGTGTCAGCTGACTTGGGCTACGAGGCTGTTTAATTGTAAACGTTCGGACTCGGGCTGGAGCCTGTGCTCTGGGACTCTCCCGCTACAGCCCAGGCCCCAGCCTAAGCCCATGCACTTACATCACAAACAGCCCAATAGTCTGAGCCTCACACGTCTGAGTCAGTTGATCTGGGCCAGCCATGGATGTTTAATTGCAATGTATTGAGTTTATAAAGAGATCTAGGATGGAAAGATGCTGTAGAGAGAGCTAGACGAGAGGCACTGGTGACACTGCCTGCAGTGACTCAAAAGCATGATTGCCCACCTCAGGTCAGACAGGTAGGAACCAGGGCACAAACCCCACATTGGCTGCGAGTTCTACACTTAGATCTCACCAACCAGTGATCAAGTGTGAACTCCCCAGGCACTATAAAAGCCCTGACATGGAGTCCCAGACAGTCCCCTTGGGTACACCAACCTGTCTTGCCACCCAGGTGAGCCTGCCTTTGTGGTAGATGGTCCCTTACACCAAGAATCACAGCAATATTCAGGTTACTCTCAGTCCCAAAAGTCAATTGCACCTTAGAACTCACACCAAAGACAAGGCTTGTAGCCAATCCTGTAATCAACTATATAAAGATTGATTGAAAAGAAAACCAGGGAGTTATTTACAAGGTTAAAGCAGGTAAAAATAGACACACAAATGAGTTATACTCTTAGGTTTTAAAAGGTAACAGAAGCTTCTATAATAAGCAAGCTCTCTATGTCCTTTAGGGCTAACCCAGGTCAAGCTTCTAGGGTTTCTTATTGATGCCTAGAAAACTTTGCCCCATGGAGTCCAAGCAGCAGCGAGCTCAGCAATTCCTTCTTAGGGGTTTTATTCTCTTGTGGCTGATGGGAGCAGTCCTCTGCGTGAGGCATCATCGTGGGAGGAGGCAGAATAACAACAAAAAAGTCTGTTGTCCTCTCGTTGATGGTATGTGGAGAAATTCCAGCTGCAATATCCACAACAGTTCATCTGGTATCAATGGACCTTTCCTTTCGGGAAGGGCGTAACACCTTCTGCTGAAGATCAGCCCTTCTTGCTAGTTAACATCTCTCTCCTGTCTGGGCTCACAATGCACCTGTTCAGATCTGACCTTACAAGGTGGGATGTCAATAAGTGAGACGGAGCAACTCACCAAGTATTCAACCAAGTCTGAACACTAAACCTTTCGATACTCTGATACCCACTTCAACAGCACTAACACACATGGGAGCTAGACAGCGTCTAGCTAGGTATCTGTCAGTGTCCCATGGAGACCTGGGAACCTTGGCATGAGCTGGCACCTGGTCTGCCAGTGTCACAGGAGCGCTATGGCTTTGGCAGCTCAGAGGAGAGCTGGGACCTTGGGATCCAAGGTTCTGTTGCATAAAGAAGCTACTGTGGTGGGCAAAAGGGCAGCCCTGAAGTCAATAGCTAATGTTGCCCTCCAGTGTCCTACTCTGAATGTGTTTGGGAGGGCGCTCTTATGATAGAGGGGATGGTGGTTTGCCACAATTCAGAGAGCAACAAGGGAGAACAATCCTTTGCTGGCATATAACTTTCAGGGCGTGTCTGATCATAGAATCTCAGGGTTGGAAGGGATCTCAAGACAGGGGCGGCTTTAGGTATTTTGCTGCCCCAAGCACGGGCAGGCAGGCAGGCTGCCTTCAGCGGCTTGCCTGCGGGAGGTCACTGGTCCTGCAAATTAGGCAGCAGCCTGTGGGAGGTCTGCTGAAGCTGTGGGACCAGCAGATCCTCTGCAGGCATGCTGCCAAAGGCAGCCTACCTGCCACACTCACGATGACTGGCAGAGTGCTCCCTGTGGCTTGCTGCCCCAGGCATGCACTTGGTGCCTGAAGCCACGCCTGCCTCAGGAGGTCATCTAGTCCAACCCTCTACTTAAAGCAGGATCAATCCCCAGAAAAGATTTTTGCCCCAAATGGCTCCCTCAAGGATTGAGCTCATAACCCTGGGTTTAGCAAGCCAATGCTCAAACCACTGAGCTATCTATCCCTCCCCCCTTGGTACCCGAACCTGGTAGTGCCTTACTCCTGTATGCACTGGGGATGGGGCGTCTCATGAGATAAGCAGCTCTCAGGGTAAGCCAAGGCAGATTTCTTCCTTTCAGGGTTTAATGTTATTAGATTAGATGGTGTCTCAGGGCTGCTATTGACTTGGTGTGAACTGAGCATATATTATCCACTTAAAGAAAAGCTGTTGAGAAACTGGCAGAAAAGGGCAATTATTTGAAGATTATTGCCAGCTGTGTTGGTGTGTGGCTCAGCACACTCTGCAACCTGGCTAAGGGAAGAGGCAGTGGGCAGGCCTCATGGACTAGGAACCCATCAGGGCTTATGAGTTAAACAGGATGGGACTTGGCCAGTACTGGCGCGGGAGACCTCCCAAGATGCTGTGGGAAGTGCGGCTGCTGCTCTGTCAATAGGGCACATGACTCCCAGGGTGCTCCCTTTCAGATGCAATGTAAAACTGAGCTCTGGACCACACACAGTCATTACAGAGCTAATCCTATTTGCTCTCCAAGCAGAGGTGCTTGCCTTTGGGTCTTGGCCAAATCCCATTGCAGGTAATTCCCTTCTTTTCCTTTCCCTCCCCTGCTTTGGAATACAGAGATTGAAATCACCCCCACTCCCAGGATGAGTTTGATTTCTTGCCCCTAATGTGTATCCCTCTCCATGCTGGAAACAGGGTGGCAACACCTCCATACCTTCCCAATTGACAGCTGGATGCCTGCTAAGCAGGGATCGGGTACTGAAGCAAAAATATCCATCTCCTAATGTTACTTCATATTGGAAAATGAATTCTTGTGGGTGGGCTCAAAAAATCCAGCAGCTGCACCTATTAGGGCATGGAGCAGGGAGACTTTCCTGCTGCTTACTTCTCCCCGCGTGGACCTGCTGAGGTCCTGTGCACAATATCCTCTGAAAGAAGTTCAGTCTACTTCAGCCACAGAAAAGGTACAGCATGGGCAGGGGCACATGTTCTCGCCCTCCCCGCCACCCCCCCGCAACAGGCCTGGGATCCCCCTGACCTTCCCACAAGGTTCATGGCAAGTGAAGTTGTTTCTGGCTCTGTCTGGTGGAATTCAGGGGCCCCAAAGGATCCATGAGAGCAGGGAGGAACATTGGGGCTCTGAAGATTCCCTGGCAGCTGGGGGGTGGCTGAGGGGCTGTCAGCAGAATATTGCGGCTCTGAAGGTTCCGTGGCAGGTGGGGGGGCCTGAGGTTCTGTCAGTGGAATGTTGGGGCTCTGAAGTTTCCGTGGCAATTAGGGGGTGGCTGAGGGGCTGTCAGTGGAATGATCGGGCTGTGAAGGTTCCATGGCAGTTAGGATGGGGTGGGGCTGAGGGGCTGTCAGTGGAATGATGGGGCTGTGAAGGTTCCATGGCAGTTAGGATGGGGCGGGGCTGAGGGGCTGTCAGTGGAACGATGGGGCTCTGAAGGTTCCATGGCAGTTGGGGGGTAGCTGAGGTTCTGTCAGTGGAATGATGGGGCTATGAAGGTTCCCTGGCAGTTGGGGGATGTCTGGGGGGTTCTCAGTGGAACAATGGGGCTGTGAAGGGTCCATGGCAGTTGGGGGATGGCTGAGGGGCTTTCAGTGGAATGATGGGGCTCTGAAGGTTCCCTGGCAGTTGAGGGGTGTTGAGGGGCTGTCACTGGAACACTGGGGGTCTGAAGGTTCCATGGCAGTTGGGGGGTGTTGAGGGGCTGTCAGTGGAATGATGGGGCGGTGAAGGTTCCTTGGCAGTTGGGGGGGCTGAGGTTCTGTCAGCTGGAATGAATGGGCGATGTGGAAGGCCTGGCAGTTGGGGGGGCTGGCTGGAGGTTCCTCATTGAATGATGGGTATGAAAAGGTATCGTGGCAGTTGTGGGGTACTGAGGGCTGTCAGTGGAACGATGGGCGCTCTGAAGGTTTCCATGGCAGTTGGGGGGGTAGCTGAGGTTCTGTTCAGTGAATGGATCGGGGCTATGAAGGTTCCTGCAGTTGGGGATGGTCTGGGGGTTCTCAGTGGACAAGGGGCTATAGGATCATGGCAGTTGGGGCGATCGGCTGAGGGCTTTCAGTGGAATGATGGGCGTCTGAAGGTTCCTGGGCCAGTTGAAGGGGTTTGAGGGCTGTCACTGGAACACTGGGGGTCTGAAGGTCCATGGCAGTTGGGGGTGTTGAGGGCTGTCAGTGGGAACGGATGGGGCGGGAAGCGTTCCTTGGCAGTTGGGGGTGCTGAGTTCTGTCATGGAATGTTGGGGCTCTGAAGGTTCCGTGGCAGTTGGGGGGGCTGAGGTTCTGTTCCTGTGGGAATGTGGGTTCTGGAGTCCGTGGCAAGTATGGGGTGCTGAGTTCTGTCCTGTGGAAATGTTGGGGTCGTTGAAGGTTCCGTGGCCGGTGGGGGTGGCTGAGGGGCTGTCAGTGGAACTGGGGCTCGGAAGGTCCATGGCAGTTGGGGGGTGGCTAGAGGGGCTTTGTCAAGTGGAACAAATGGGGCTCTGAAGGTTCCGTGGCAGTTGGCGGGTGGCTGAGGGCTGTCAGTGAACAATGGGGCTGAAGGTTCCTGGAAGTGGGTGGCTTTGAAAGAACTGAGTGAAGGCCTGTTGAATCAAAGGCGCTGTGGAAGTTTTATGATTTACTGAAGTCAGTTCATTTGGATGATCAGATCATGGGAGGGGGGGGGTTGAGAATCGGGGCACTCAGCTGCGTTAGGAGGGCGGTCGCAGGGAAGAAGGGGGGTACGACGTTCTTAGAGCATTTGCGCTGAAGTGGACACTGGCTTCCCCGCTAAGTTGATCCAGCTGACGAGGCCGCACAGCCAGAAGGAGGACAATGTTTGGGACGAGAGGCAGCGAGCAGGGATCTCGTCACTTCGTGCTTGTCGGAGAATCCTCCCACTACCGTCCCCGACAAGGTGGCCTGGTGGAGGAGCATACACAGTGCTGTAGGACAGCCTGTCCCCAGGTATTCCCCCTCCTCTCCCAAAAGGCTCTTGGACCCATTTTGCCTGCTGTGTACTCAAGAGACCTCTCTCCCTGCCTCAGTGATGCCTCCACTGCCTACATTTCGTTGCCCTTGTTTGGTGGGCCTCCAGCTCGTCTTTAGTTTTCTAGTAATTTGGAGATGACGGGATTGAGCGGAGCTTCAGTAGCTGGAAGGTCAGGACACTGGCTACTGCACCTTGCAGCAATCTTTGCCAGTGAAGGTTTTGTCCCCCACTTTGCAACTTTAGAGTACAAATGTGGGGGACCCTGCATGACCCTTCCTTCCGTAAGCCTTAATTCCTAGCTTAGATCTGGTAAAGCTGCCACCACCAGATGATATAAGTGTCTGGCACACGTTATGTTTCCCCCAAAACCTCCCTGGGAACACAATCCAAACCCCTTGGGTCTTAACAAGGAGAAGATTAACATCCTTTCCTTCCCCCCCATACTTGTCCCCTCCTGGGTTGCTTGAGAGGCTTCAGAACCAATCCAACTCCTTGGATCTTAAAACAAGGAGATTCACCATCCCCCTCCTTTCCCCCACCAATCCCTGGTGAGTTCAGACTCCAATTCCTGGATTTACAAACAGGAAAAAACCATCAAGATTCTTAATAAGAACGGCTTTTAATTAAAGAAAGAAAAGTAAAAATTATCTCTGTAAAATCAGGATGGAATGCTTAAGGGTATTCAGATTCATATAGACGAGAGGGACTCCCACCTAGCCTAGATTCAATAGTTACAGCAAAGAGTAAAATCCTTACCGCAATAAAGACACAATTTACAAGTTAAGAAAACAAACCATAAGACTAATCCGCCTTGCTGGCCTATTACTTTACAACTTGAAACATGAAAGACTGATTCAGAAAGATTTTGGAAACCTGGAATATGTCCGTCCGTCTCAGTCCCGAGAGCGAACACAAACAAGCACAAAAGCACAACAAAGACTTCCCCCCACCAAGATTTGAAAGTATCTTGTCCCCCTATTGGTCCTCTGGTCAGGTGTCAGCCAGGTTTACTGAGCTTCTTAACCCTTTACAGGTAAAAGAGACATTAACCCTTAACTATCTGTTTATGACAGCCAGGAAGCAGGAGTGAGAACTTAGCTGGTCCTTGGTATCTTTCCATTGACTTCAGTGGGTTTTGGATCAGCCCCTCAGATACTATTGTGCTTTATTAATAATCATGCTACAATCAGATGCAGAAGCCCAAGTCAGGACCAGGGTGGAGGAGAAGGCTGGCTGAGTGATTAGGGCGCTAGCGAGGGTTCAGTTCCTTGTTCTGCCCCCTGCATGAACCTGAGCAAGACAGTAATCCACCCTGTGCCTCAGTGTCCCATCTACACAATGGGGAGTATAGCCCTGCCCTGCTTCCCAGCAGTTATCAGGATAAACACAGTAAAGACCATGAGGTGCTCAGAAACTATGGCAATAAGTGCTGTGCAGGTACTGAAGACAGGTAGATAGCTAGGCTATGCTATTAATACAGAATAAGAGCCAATTCGGATTGCCTTATTGTTCTGTTTGTACAGTACCTGACACAATGGAGTCCTGGTTCATGACTCCAAGGCACTATGGTAAGACAAATAATAAAAGTAGAGACGGGGAGGAAAGATGAGATCAAATTTATCTGGCGAATTCTGGTATTTCTCATCAGATCCTAAGTGCTGACATACTCCACTGATGGACACCAGTAGAAGACGTTAGCTAGCTAGATCTCAGCTCCTTAGAGGGATGTGATCTGAGTGACAAGATCCAGTGGCTGATCAAACGAGGTAGAAGTCCTGGAAAAACACAATGCTGCAGCTTTTGACATGGGAAATGTCAGGAGGCAGGAAAACATGCTTTTCCAATTAATAAACCTTCACATTTCAGAGATGCAAGTATAAATACAAGTGCAAAGAAATGGCCGATGCCATGGACCCCACTGGCAGACAGATAGTTTAGGATTAGACCCCTGGTCTCTGAGATCTAGGTTCCCAGGCCCCTACACTCCTTGCTTGCTTCATTCTCACACCCTTAGTTCCCTCTGCTCCCATCCCCTTTGTTCACCATCTCTTTCCTAGGGTTCTTTCTCTGCTCTCAGATCTCTCTCTAACTGCTGAGGGGCCCCTGGCTCTGCCGACTCCCTCTATCCCCAGTGGTGCTGCTCCTGGGTCCCCATTGTCTCTCCATTCATTCTCTTTGCACCAGTTTCTCTACCCAGCTGCTCCTAGTCTCTCCCTGAATTCCCATCTCTCCTGGCCCTTGTTTCTGCTCCCATGCAGCATGTGCAGCCCATCACTTGCAGGCAACTCTGCAACAACACGCCAGCATGTGCACAGCGAAGGAAATGATTTCAGGAAGGAAACCACGAATTAAAAATCAGGGTGCAGTACTGCAGAAGGGAGTTCAGGAAGGGGACCAGGCCGGCATCTTGCAGCTTGGTTGTCTATAGCAAATATTTCTCATAGACTTATCTGCCTACGGTGAAGATAAAATTCAGCTCCCGCTTGACCCTGAGAAGCAGTGTGGTTCAGTAGGCAGGGCATGGGCCTCAGGACTCCTGATTTCTAGTCTCATGTCTGCCAGTGACCTTGGGCAAGTCCCTTCCCCGCTCTTCCTTGTCTATTTAGCTCTTTGGAGTAAGGACTATCGCTCGCTACAGGCATGTACAGAGAACCTAGCACAGGGGTAGGTAAACTACAACCTGGGGGCCCTCCAGACATTTTAATCTGGCCCCAGAGCTCTCACCAAGTAGTAGGGTCTGGGGTTTGCCCTGCTCTGGTGCTCCAACTGGGGAGTGGGGTCAGGGGCTTGCCCTGCTCCACATGGCTCCCAGACGCAGCAGCATGTCCTCCCTCCAGCTCCTACAGATGGGGCAGCCAGGGGGCTCCACATGCTGCCCTCACCCCAAGCGCTGACCCCAAAGCTCTCATTGACTGGGAACCATGGTTAATGGGAGCTGCAGGGGCGGCGCCTGCAGACAGGGTAGTGTGCAGAGCCGTCTGGCCGCGCCTCTGCATAGGAGTCGAAGCGGGGACATGCCGTTGCTTCTGGGAGCTGCTTGAGGTAAGTGCTGCTGGGAGTCTGCCCCCCTGGCCCTCTCCTGTGCCCCAACCCCTGCCACAGCCCAAGCCCTGATCCCCACTCTCTGAACCCCTCTGTCCCAGCCTGGAGCAACTTCCTGCACCCCCAACCCCTCAACCCCGGGCCCACCCCAGAGCCCACATCCCCAGCTGAAGCCCTCACCCCTCATCCTCTGCACCCTTGCCCCAACCCAAAGCCCCCTCCCGCACACTGAACTCCTCATTTCTGGCCCCACCCCAGAGCCCACCCCCCCTGCCAGGGCCCTCACCCCCTCCCGCACCCCAACCCTCAATATAATGAGCCTTCATGGCCCACCATATAATTTCCATAACCAGATGTGGCCCTCAGGCAAAAAAGTTTTCCCACCCTGACCTTGCACAATGAGGCTGTGATCTCAATTAGGTCTGTGACAATAGTGCAAAGAATCATAAGTAATCTGAATATATTCCAAATCGTCCCTTGAGAAGAAAAGGTGGAGGCAACTCTGAGCTTTGAATCAGACTTTATTTCTCTCTAGAATGAAAGTAGAACAGCAGTACAAGTATGCTTTGGCATGAGAAACAGATAACCTTGGTCTGACGGTGTTTAACTCTCTCCATGTCTAAAGATGAGAAAGATGCTGAGAGAAAATGTCCCAGAGGCATCAAAACCCTATTCCAAATTCTCCCCAAAATGCTCCTTTACAATCGGTATTTATATATTTATAGAGATATGATGAATATACCTTCATCTATAATAAATATCTTCTCATATCTAACAGTATGTACATGTCATCAAGTATTAGAAACGTTTTCATTCATTAAAAGGTGAGATACAGGTTTGGCTCGTGCTTAGAAAATGCTACTCTAGGAACAGTTGCGTTCCATCATCTGTCACCGCTAACCCAAATGAATCAAGCTTTGGGTGGGTTAGAAAATCACCATTATGGACTTTGGTGGAGAATCCACTGCTTAGTGTGCATTACTGTGTCCCCCCCTGGAGGTGCCAACAGCTATAAGAGCCTGCTACGGGCTCGCAGCTAGCGGAGTGATGCCTTTTGCGCTATGCTTTGGTGCAGAAGGTCCCGAATATGATCTCCGCTCATGGCTTTGGTGTCGGTGTGCATGGAGCCGTGGAGGAAAGGAACTCGGGAGTCTACCGATTGGGAAGAAGGGGTAAGGGAAGGTGAGAGGGATGAGAGATTTTGCTTTTGCTTTGCAAAACACTTTGCATGAAAATGAAACCAGACAGCTCTCTACGTGCACCCACATAGAACGCCCAACTGCTCCGCGGCTCCCTCATGGCAGCCCTGGGGGTTGCAGCCCTGGGTACAAACTACTTCTGCCTTGTTTCATTGCCCATGGAACTTCTTATCTGGGCAGAACCTGGGCACTCCCAGTATCAGCTTTTCAGTTAGTTTGGTGAAAACCAGTCTAGTTTTCTTTTCTTTTTTTTGTTTGTTAAAAAGTTGTGTTCAAAATGTTTCCCTTTTCCCCTCCATAATTTGAGCTGTGTGTGTGCTCTTCCTGTGTGTGTGTGTGTGTGTGTGTGTGTGTGTGTGTGTGTGTGTGTAAAGTACTAGCTTCCATTTTTTAGGCAAAACCCAATTTCCCCCAGGAACTGAGTGCAACCGATCTCCCTCCCCCTCCTTCACCTTTTCCATAAATATGCACCTTTCCCGATGAGGGTTTCCACCTCTGCCTGCTGTCCCCCCTCCGACCGCACCCCAGTAGTCAGAGTTTATGCAGTACATCAGCCTGTTTGACTGCATCTTGCTTTTAAGGGTAAGCTGCATACCAGATTTCAGTGACACAAGATAAGTTCATGGTGGATGGGTCCATCAATAGCTATAGCCAAGATTCTCAGGGACACAACCCCATGCTCTGGGTGTCCCTAAAGCTCTGACTGCCAGAACTTGGGACTGGATGACAAGGGATGGATCACTTGATAAATTGCCCTATTTTGTTCACTTCCTGTGAATCATCTGGCACCAGCTGCTCTTGGAAGACAGGATACTGGGCTAGATGGTCTGACCCAGCCTGGCTTTTCTTATGACATTGCCAATCTGTGACAAATGCTCAGACTGAGCTGAGCTAGAAAGGCAGATGACAAATGCCTTAGAAGCACCTACAATTGCTAGATGATCTCTGGCTATCCCAGGGCCAGTCTGTACATTCTTACCTACAAGCTGACCTTATCTTCATTGTGCCATGCACACTTCCACTGTGACTGGCCAGGACAGGCTCTGTTACATCCCCCGTCATGCATTGTGGTGTTAGTGCATGAGCTAACCTCATGGGTAAATGCATTTAAGTTGTGGTTAGCAAACGGCCCAAGCTGCCCCCAGTCTCGAGATCCAACCTCTCCAACATTTAGGAGAACAAAGAACCCTAGATCTGAGCTGCCCAGACGTTGGCTCTGACTCCAGCCTCAGGCTTTGCCACTTGGCTCCATCTGGTTATGACTACAGCTTCACTTTCACAGATTGCCTGTTAGCTACAGGCAAATGTCATACATCCTCTTTCCACCAGGCGTCCCGTAGGACACACCCCAGAAAACAGATGCGCAGAGCCAGGGAGTCAGCGGGTAAGTTGCACACTTCTAAACACCGACAGCAACAAACACCTCCCTCAAAGCCCTCCCCGTGGATCCCTCACTAGGAGGGATCAAGCATTCCTCATCCAACTCAACCTTCTTGAGAGAGACTACACAGCACGCACACAGAGAAGACAGGCGTTTCTGCCTCTGCATCAGCAAAAAAAGGTGCCATTGGCCCTTGAAATGCAAAGGAGATGTACAGCCGGCTTTGGCTACAGTTGCTAGAGATGGGCCCCACCGAATTCAAACACCCCTGGGCAGCTGGCCTCTGTCTTTATAATGGGCTCTGCCAAAGCCCCACCTAAGAAACATTCCATCTCTGAGGGCACGTCTACGTGGCAATGTATGTCCAGGGCTAGTGGGACTCGAGCCAGCTGACCCATGTTAGGGGACCGTGGGCTTGAATAGCTACACTGTATGTTAACCAGGCCTGCCAATGGGGGGTAATTGCCCTGGGGCTCGGGGGATTTAAAAGGGCCCAGAGGCCCCTGGCTGTGGGGGCTCTGGGCCCCTTAAAATCATCCGGGCGGACTGCAGGGCTCCTAGGCACGTGGGGCTTGCACTGAGTTTCCAATCTGCCGGGTGGTGCTACCCCTGGCTGTGCCCAGGCCCCTCCCCTACTCCACCCCTTCCCCCAAGGCCGCACCCCCACTCCACCTCTTCCCTGCCTCTTCCCACCATGCTCCTTCCCTGCCCAATTCTGCCTCCTCTCCCAAGCACACTGTACCCTTGTTCCTCCCCTCCTCCCCCCAGAGCTCCAGATGCCATGAAACAGCTGATCCGTGATAGGCAGTAGGCACAGGGAGAGAGGAGGAGGTGCTGATTGGCAGGGCCCACCGGCGAGCAGGAGGCACTATGGGGAGAGGACTGCCGGTGGATGCTCAGCACCCACCGTTTTTTCCTGTGGGTGCTCCAGCTCCGGAGCACCAATGGAGTTGGCGCCTATGTGCGCGAAGGCAGCTGAACGGGCATGTGGAAGCTCTGGCTGTGCTGGAAGAATGCGCCCAGCAGTGCAGCCATCAGCTCACTGGGAGAAGCAAAAGGGTCTGGACTCTGGGTCCTGGCTTGAAATGAGCTCAGACCCTCCAGCGCTGCAGAGTCCTGGGACCCTGGGTCTGAGCCCTGGGTTAGCACAGTTGCAGCGTAGACCCAAAGGGGCTTAGCCTGGAGCCGGGGCTCAAGCCTGGGCTTACACTACAGTATAGACATACCCTGAAAGGCCACGCCCATGTGCTATAATGAGCTGGACCCAAACCTGGGATCATAACGGCCCTGAGAGCTGTGTCTGAACTTTGTGCTTGAACTCTAAGTTTAGAATGGGCTGAACCACCCCTCAGGTCTAAATCCACCCTCAACTCTGGGCACTTCTGGCCCAGCTGTGGACTTGGTATCTCCCCCGGCCTTTTCTCTGCAGCAAGATGCATGGATAATGCATCGGCACAGGGTGCACGAAATGGAAACCTGTTTCCTTGCAGGACTGTTTCCTCCATCTGGATTGTTATTTCAGGGCTGCTCCTGAGCACTGGGCCGTGCACACGCATTTAGACTGGAGTTGCATGGGAGTGCTGGGCTGTGCACGTTTGTTTGCAGAAATAGGGTTTCTGGGACTTGGCTCCTTGTTGTCAATTTTAGTTTAGCAAGTGCACTGAAGCGCAGGGCTGGCGCTTCCATTTAGGCGACCTAGGCGGTCGCCTAGGGTGCCAGGATTTGGGAGGGCAGCAATTTGGCGGCGGGGGGTCCTTCCGCACTCTGGGTCGGCAGTGGCAATTCTGCGGCGGATCCTTCACTCGCTCCAGGACCCGCCGTCAAAGTGCCCCAAAGACCGGGAGAGCGGAAGGACACCCCCCCCGCTGCAGAATTCCCGGGAGCGTGGAAGGACCCCCGCCTAGGGCGCCAAAAACCCTGGCACTGCTCCTGCTGAAGCGTGGCTTGATAGATCTTTAGTGCATGTCCTGGGCAGAGACATCTCTGTGATCCAGCAGTGACGAGGGCAGCACCCGGCAGAGATCTGAGACAGATTTCTCTTTGCCTTTCTCCCCTTCATATGACTCAGGGAATTTGTTTTGTTTTTGGCCTCCAGTGTTGCAGTACATGGGACAAACAGTCACATGCCGGGATGAAACCTCAGTGGAAGCATCTGTGTCGAAAGAAGAAGCGATGAAGACTGGCCCAACATGTGGTAAAATGCTGGTACCATTGAAATCAACGCAAAAATGCCACTGATGTCAGAAGGGCCAGGATTTCACCCTGGAACTTTTGGGGACATATTATTTGGTGGCGTTTTGAAATGAATCTTGTGGGCAATCTCTCACCCCTAACTCAGGGTCGGGGAGGGGAAGGGCTGATCGTTTGTATTGCCGAACCGTATTATTTTTTTACTGAGGAAAACAAAGTTTCTCATTTGTGTGACATATCAAAAATGGCCTATCTGGAGCCGACAGTTTCTGTAATTTGACATGGCTATTTCACAGTTTTCGTTAGTGAAAAGCTGAGCGATGGAACTGGAAGCAGGAATTCCCCGGATCTGGCAAAACAAGCCATGGGACCTGCATGTTCTCAGCACCTTGAAGGCAGTAGTCACACCTGCCCAACAGCTAGGTTGGCACAAAGGGGCTGGAGGCCTGGGGCAAGCTTCCTCCCAGGGAATTCCCCATGCAAGTGGTCTCCATGCCCAGTGCAGAGCCGGTTCCACCATCTCTACATCACTTCCATGGGAGCCCCAAGATCAGAGCATGTCAGCAGGGGGTGGACAAACGCAAGTGGAGGTTTGGCCTGGGGATTCTTATGTCGTGGGTATTTTGTGAGCAATAGGAGCCATTGAGGGAGGGGCACAGGGTAGCACACCCTCAGGGCTGTCCTAGCCTGCACTGGGGGCCACAACTGCCCCAGGACTGGGAGAGTGGGAGCCACCTTCCCTCCATCCCTGAGCCAGCGTCACTGCTGACACAGAGATGTTAATGGGTGCTCCGTGTGCTGAGGGCCCATGGACGGGTGCTGGGCCGTGGTTAGGCAGGGAACCAGCTGTTCGGACCTGCTGGGATATGTTTCCACATTGTCACTTGACTTCTCTTGCTGCCCTGGGCAAGCCACATAACCTCTCTCTGCCCTCGCGTTTCCCTTCTGTCAAAGGGGGCGAATGACCCTTCCCCGCCCTGGAGTGAGGCTGGCAGGCTCAGCCCCTTAATGTCCGTGAAGTTCTTTGAGGTCCTCAGCTGCTAGAAACGTGCAAAGATAGAAACAAATAAGGGGAAGGGGGAAAGGCGGGTCAAATTTTGGGCCCCTCTGTCTTTACTGCTGCCTCTTTAAGCCCTTGGCTCACTGGGAGGGGTGAGGTGTCACAGCAGCCCTCACCTTGCTTTGAGATGTGCAGGAGGGTGGTAAATCTTGGGCGAGGCTGCGGGCTGCTCCTGGCATCCCCACAGCTTCCTGCCCTGCCAGGAGCCTTTGATCCCATGCCAGAATGTGTCCCTGGTAAGGACTGAACATTATGATTCCCTTCCCCCGCCTGTGGAGTATCTCGCAGCATGCTCTGGGCTCTCCCCCACCCAGCAGGGCATTCACCTGAGGCTAAGAGCTCTCCTGGGTTATGCTGAAGATGCAATCGAGATCACAGTGCAGAAAGAGGAGGGAAGGGTGGGCGAACCTGCCTGGTTATCCCCAAAGCCAGGGTGTCTTTAATTAACCCCTTAGCCACAGGACATGGGCAGTAACCAAATCAGTCCTCTGTCTTCACCCTGCCCATCCCCACCATCGCACTCCTTGGCACTTGGATGGAGCCTTCCATCCGCTGGGGTGCTCAGATTTGGGGGTCATGTTTGAGAGCCATCTCTGGTTCCCACTTCACATGCCCTGTTCTGCGTTTGTCCATTGCTGTCCCCCCTACCCAGGCATCTCATGTTGCCACTGACAGATGCAGCAACGGGGACAAAAGCTGAACAGGAGATCAGCAACTGAATTGAAGCAATGATCTAGGTACAGAATTGATAATCAACTCTTCTTCTGGTGAAAGGGGAAGAAAGGCACCCAATGCCATCGGGCGCCCACAAACAGTTAGCAGAACCCTGCCTGCCCCAGCCTCACCCCAGCAGCAGCCGCTTCCCCACACAAGTTGCATATCGAGAGGCGATGTACCGAAAAAGGCACTGGGGGGTTACTCCCCAGATGGGGGTGTGGGAGGAGAAAAGAGGGCGTGGCAACCCTCCCTGTGATGCTTGTACAATGTGGTAACCCCATCCACTCTAGTCCTGACTCTTCCCCGCCAACCACAAAGTAGCAGCAGATCTTACCTGCCGGTCCCTTGCTCAGATTTCAGAAGAAAGTGCAGTTGTGGTCATGAAAAGGAGCATAGCTCTATAGAAACAGCCCCTTCTTACCCATCAGATTTGCCCCACTGGAGTAGCCCAGAGTCCTAACTGCTACATATAGCGGCAAATGTATGTTTTATTCCCATGAGCCCAGCAGAGCTAATCAGGGGCGGCTCTAGGCGTTTCGCCGCCCCAAGCACGGCGGCATGCCGCAGGGGGCGCTCTGCCAATCGCAGGTCCCGCAGCCCCAGTGGACCTCCCGCAGGCGGTGCCTGCGGAGGGTCCGCTGGCCCTGCGGCTCCACCGAAGCTGCAGGGCCAGCAGACCCTCCACAGGCATGCCGCCGAAGGCAATCTGTCTGCCACCCTCGCGGCAACTGGTAGAGCGCCCCCCATGGCATGCTTCCCCAAGCACGTGCTTGGTATGCTGGGGCCTGGAGCCACCCCTGGAGCTAATGCAGCTATAGAGGAGGGGGGCTGGAATTTGTTCTTTCACTATGAACCGAAGGACTGAAGTTCCTATAACAGCAGTTGATGTGGGAGAAGGAAAGAACCCAGCTTGCCTCTCAAATGCCCTGGATCCCATTAGGAAAAGCAGCTCTGCAGTTGGCAAAGTGAGTGCTTTCAGACGGTCCCTTTTCAGAGCAGAACCAAATGTAAGGGGAGGCCACGGCAGCAGCTTCTTCAGAGCATCTTAGGAGGGAATTCTTTCCAGCCCAGCAATGTGCAATTAAGATCCCTTTGTGGCTAAGACTCGGCAAGACAGATGGTTTCGTTAGCCACCCATGAGTAAATGGCTAGATAGAGAAACTTGTCCACAACACCCATTCCCATTTCATTATTGCTTACCATGGAAGAGACTTAGACACGGTCAGCGACGGAGCAGACACACCCTTGTTCAAAACACAACAGGTTTATATTAAATAATAAACAGACGGGGTCACTGGCTTTTATTTCTCAGGCTAGTCTTGCACTGGTTAGGGGGTCTCTAAGCTTTCCCGACATGGATGGATGCACTGGTTTAGTTTAGGGGTGCTGACCCAAATGCAAGAGGAGGTACCTATCTCCTCATCTTCAAGGAGCCATTGTAGCTTTCAACCTCCTCTCAGCTGCGATCTAGATGAAACCACAAACCTGTGGTTTGGTGAATAAGAAACAGTTAAAAAAGGAG
Organism: Chelonoidis abingdonii; assembly: GCF_003597395.2. NCBI lineage: Eukaryota > Metazoa > Chordata > Testudines > Testudinidae > Chelonoidis > Chelonoidis abingdonii. Next base: position 4,480,947 of record NC_133771.1, on the reverse strand, counting down.
CCCTCCTGGCCCAGATCTGATTTCCATCCCAGCCCTGCCTGAATCGGGGAGCTGCCTACGTGACACCCAGCTTGTTGTCTCAGATGCGGTGGCAGGATCACGTGCATAGAAATCTAAAAAGCTTCTGCCTAAGACCCTCTTAGCCTGATTTGCTTGGTGATGCAGCCACGACTTTTAACAAGGATGCTTTGCTGCCCTGGAATCCCCCTTTTTTTTTTTTTCTGAATTGATGTTAGCAAATGATGTCGAGGGGACAGGAACAATGCTGGAGAAGGAATGAGCAGATGGGCCATGGCTACTAATGCGCTTAGATCCAAAAGTCAGAGGTGAGAACCATCCAGAAGTGGGAGTGAGTTGATGTGACTTACCCAGGATAGGGTGGAAGGGTGGCAGCCAGAAAAACAGCCATTCTAATCGGAAACATCAAATCAGCTAAGTCTCTCCCTATGGCGTGTAAGTTATGACTCACTCTGCCTTATCAGTGTGTCAATGGTACCAGTGTTTCTATCACCTCTGGCTTTGATCCACCAGTAGAAAACAAAAAATCCTTTCCAGCTGGCCTAAGAGCAGGGACTCGTCCCTGGCGCAGATGGATGTTGCCAGACCTCCCCGCAGGTTGCAGCAGAGTCCTGCATCCCATGGGATTTGAGACCAGCCCATGGGATTACAGAAGGATTATGTTGGGCGTCACATCACAACACCATTGACATCATGACATGTAACGATGCAGCCAAGCGCTGACGCCATGGCGTGATGTGAAGCGACAGATATTACAGTGTAGTCACTTTGTGAGCCGATAGGCGGCCGATAGGAAACTGGAAGTGCATCTTTTAGAGAAACACAGTGAAGATCCTGGGGAGGAGAAGATGGAAACATGAAGAAGACCCCTGTCCAAAGCTCCCGAGGACATATCTTGAGTTCTGCTTGCTTCTTTGGCTGGGAAGCTTTTGTGTGTGTAACTGACCGACCTGCATGGAAGGTACAAAATTGGGAGTGTGCAAAAACACACACGCACGTCCTCTCTCTTACAAGCTCCTCTTAACCTCCATTGCAGCTGCAAAGCTAATCCCAATGTGTCTGATGTTCCGGCGCGTCGCGTTCACCAGGACAGTGAGGCAGGGAGGTTAGAAGCACAGCGGGGTGCACAGCCCATGTATTTATCTAGGGCAGGGTGTGGGCAGGGCGATGTGCTAAGAGGACACTAGGTCCACCTGCCAGTCCAGAGAGGTATAAATAGAGAGATGCAAACGGAGAAGGATCTGCCCGCACCAGAGCCGTTCAGATGCTCACCTCTCCGTCAGCTGTTGAAAAAGCTATCTGTGTATTCGCTTCAAGTTTCACATTTCATGGAGTTGTTGCAAAATGATGCAAAAGAGTTTCTCAGTGAAAGGAACATTAGAGACAGCTTACCAGCTTGCACATGTGTATTTCTCTCTCTCTCTCTATATGTCCGTATACCTATGCACAGACATACTCGTCTGCACATACATTTGTGCATCCAACATACTCCCAGTCTATCGGGCTGTCCCTTTTGGTATTTGTCTGTTGAATGTGAATAAAATCTGATGGTTTTTCTTCATCTGGTTTTGCTGGTCTCCATAAGTTTCCTCTCTATGTTAAAAAAAGAAGGGTCCTCAGTGTTGTGTGTGCATTGGTGGGGGAAGTTACACAGAGCTGCGGCGTTTCATGAAGCCCCGCAAGGCCGAGAGGCTGTGGAGTCCCGTGGAGACGGAGCTGATGGCCGAGCGCTGGGCATTGCAGAAGCATCTGTTGGATGGGGTGTCGGGGTAGCGGCTAGGCGAGGAGTGGCTCTGCTCCACGCACGTGTCCGAGGTGGACAGGTCCCTGGGGATGATCATAGGGATGGAGTACTGCAGCTTCTCCCGGCTCTTGTACCACAGACATGAGCACATGGACTGGAAGTGGAGCACCTCCGCGTAGACGTTGCGGAATCCGCCCCCGCCCCCTCCCCCGCCGCACCCGCCCACCGCGGTGGTAGATGAGGTGGTGTCTGTGGTGTGCACGCTGCTGGCCTGTCCATTGTGGGTGAGCAGCGCTCGGTGTTCAGCATCCCGCTTCTCGTCCTCAGCATTCATGGTCATGAAGCGCAGCACCACCAGGTTGAGGAAGGCCCCAATGACGGTCAGCCCTGTCAGGATGTAGACGAAGCTGAAGGCCACGTACTGGGGTTTGGTCTGCAGCGCCTCATCCTTCTGGAGCGCCACGTAGTCCCCAAAGCCGATGGTGGTGAGGGTAATGAAACAGTAGTAGTAGGCGTGGAAGAAGCTCCAGTGCTCGTAGTAGGAGAACGCCGCGGCCCCAATGCACAGGGTGCTGATGCAGGAGAAGAACCCAATAGTGACCATGTTGGCCATGGACACCTCTGCCCGTCTCATGCCAAGGCACTTCTTGATGCGGTGCAGAAGGTATCTGACAAAGGTGTTGATCCTCTCACCCAGGCTCTGGAACATGACGAGTGTGAGTGGGATCCCCAGCAGGGCGTAGAACATGCAGAAGACTTTCCCACCATCCGTGCTTGGGGCCGCATGGCCGTACCCTACGGAGCATAAATACAAAGCACATTGCCTGGTTAGTACACTCCAGACACTACTCTCTTCCCATCTTCCCTTCCTTAGCTATTGTTCAGGGGTGTCCAGATTGGCCATACCAATGGGTTCCCCTAAATGTATTGGAGCAAACTACCAATAGAAGTGGTGGATTCTCCATCTCTTGATGCTTTCAGGGTTCCCTTTTTGGAAGATGCTGTAAGTGAAACACAAGTTACTGGGCTCAATGAAGACATAACTGGGTGAAATTCTCTGGACTTGATATACAGCTCAGGCTAGAGAATCTAACAGTCCCTTGTGGTCTTAAACTCTGTGACTCTATGAATCCTTTCTGCAGGATATTACTCTTATTTATCTTGATTATGATAGCTCCTAGAGACCCCAACCAAGATCAGGACCCCATTGTGCTGGGCACTGCACAGTTACACAGAAAGAGGAAGTGCCTCTCCCATAAAGATTACAATCTACATGGACAAGACAAAGGGTGGGAGAAAAGACAAATGCTCAGCGCCCAGGACATCTGCTGCTGCGGTACTTGCAGCTTCTTCAAGGGATGATTAGAAATTGCTTGTCAACTGAGTCCAACAGCAATAAAAACCTGCAGCTGATCAGCTTTATCTTCATCCTGCAGTTACAAGGAATAATTACAGATGGCTTTACAGACTAAGAGGATAGCATGACCTCAAAAAAGAAAAAGGAAAAGAAAAAGAAAAAGAAAGAACATATAAAGCCTATGACATGATCAAAAAGCCAGCAGAGGATCACAGGACCTGGGCTCTGAGAGTTTCACTGGCCTCTAGGGACTGTAATGCTGCCTCTGACTTGGAGGAGAAAACTTGCTAGTAATCAGTTGCCCTGATCCGAGATACGGTCCAGGACCAAACCGTCGAAGCTCACCATCCCCTACGCTTTGTTTGAATACTAGCTTGTCTTAGAACACAACCTTGAGAAATCACGTCAGCTAACTTTAGACACAACACATCTTGCATCTCGGCAGGGGGTTAGACTAGATGACTCTTGTGGTCCCTTCTAACCTTATGATTCTATGATTCTAACTTGGGGTGAAGCACTGGCCTGGTTGAAGTCAAAGGCAGAACTCCCACTGACGTCAGTAGGGCCAAAATTTCACCCACACGACTGGCACTCAGTGTGGATGGGTGCCGGGGCATTTAACATCATGTCAGTGGGTGGTGGTCAGGTTAACTCTATGGTTTTAGTAGGCTTTACCCATCAGAAGCTGACACAGTGTTAAACATCACGGTGCCTGTCTACACTGACAACAAAGTCATATTTAACCTCTTAGGTAACATGACTTTGGAAGGTCATGACCTCATTATCTAGTGAAGACGAGCAGGAGCTTGGATCCAGATTTGGGTCTGAACTTGGCATTTCACCCCTTTACTAACACTGAACTGAACCCCTGGATCTAAACGTCCCCCTAAATTCTGGAGAAGGGTCCATCCGGATGACTGGAGATGACTCACTCACTAGTTACTCTGATCTGTTCATTGCCCCCATAGCACTAGAGGGGTTATAGGTCTGTCCCAATATGGCCGTTCTAATGTACTTCTTGTCCTACCTTCAGTGGACATGGAGAACAATTGATCACCATCCTCCCTATACCAGCCCAGAACATATGTGAAGACTGTTGTCAGGTCCCCCGCATCCTCTTTTCTCAAGACTAACCAGGCCCAGTGTTTTTAACCTTTCCTCACAGGTCAGGTTTGCTAAACCTTGGATCAGTTTTGTTGCTCACCTCTGGACTCTCTCCAATTTGCCCACATCTTTCCCAAAGTGCTGCACCCAGAACTGGACACAGAGCTCCAGCTGAGCCCTCCCCAGTGCTGAGTAGGGAGGGACACTTACTGCCGTCGTCTAACATATTACACTCCTGTTAATACACCCCAGGTGGAGCCTTTTTCACACCTGCATCACATGGTTGGCGCATGTTCAGTTTATGATCCACTGTCACCTCCAGATTCTTACAACGCCCATAAATTATGGCAGAACAAAGCCAAGAACTGACCGGGCCATTGAGATGCCTGTTTCTGAGGAGGTGGGAGAAGGGCTAGTAGAGGAGATGGCGTTTGAAGGCAAGTGCGATGGGAAAAGGGATGCTTCCCCCAGGCATGAGTGAAGGCATGAAAGTGTATGTGAGAGGAAGGGATGGCAAGGTGCAGACTCAGCAAGGGCAGGAGCAGGAGGAAATAAGACGGGTGACATAGAGCTGGGGGGGAGGTGTCTTCAAGGTGAGGCTGAAGAGCTGGAGACGAAGAGTCAGGACTGTAGCAGGGTGAGAAAGGCAGCAACAGGGTGGGTGGCCAGGCAGGAAAGCCAGAGAGAAGGTTAAACTGATGAAGGCAGGAGACAGCCAATGGTCACTTCTGATGATCATGATGGTCCCCTCTGACCTTAAAGTCTATGAGTCCTTGAATCTAACCATGGGGTAAGACAAGGGTGGGGAAAAACTCCATTAGCTCAGCAAGGTGTCTCTCCATCCCTCCTTCTCCTGCCTGCATCCTGGCTCCCTTGAAATGCCCATCAGTTCCTCTGACAGCGAACTCTCTGGAGAAGGGACTGGCACCTTTGTTACGTGCCCAGACAGCCTCTAACACATGGGAGCGCTGCTCCTGGCTGGGGTTCCTGGGCACTGCCTCAGTCAGAATCTGGAGCACTTGGGGGCACCCGTGCGGTGCCCCCAGGGATATAATGTTCAAGAAAAGCCCCGAAGCCATCTGGATTTCAATTAATCTGTTTTCTGCCCAGTACAAACCACATGCCAAATTCTGGTAAAAGGCCTTATTCCTTATGTTTGCCACCTGATTATCTGTATCTAATGGAGCCTGTGGGAAGCCCTTGTGGGATATGCGCTTGACTCACAGAGTCAAACGTGGTAACAGCCTGTTTCCTCCTGACTGGATACCCTGGTCATTGGTCTCTGCAGAAGCCCATGATAGACCCCCTCCCCCTATTTATAATGCTCCCAAGCAGCCTGGACACCGTGCACACAGAGAGGGAGCTGCAATTGAACAGGGGTTTTCCTGTGCCCATATCATGCCCTGAGGGCCTTTCGGTGCTGAATACAGGGGAATAATCACTTCCCACAATCTGCTGGCGATGCTCCTGCTAATGCAGCCCAATATGCCGTTGGCCTGCTTGGCAACAAGGGCACACTGCTGACTCATATCCAGCTTCTCGTCCACTGTAACCCCTAGGTCCTTTTCTGCAGAACTGCTGCCTAGCCACTTGGTCCCTAGTCTGTAACAGTGAATGGGATTCTTCAGAGCTAGCAAGGGCAGGTCAGAGGGGGCAGCTCAGGAGTCTGAGCTGCAGGTTTGAACTCTTGGAACCACAAGGTGGCTTGCCCCATGGGCTGGACAGCCTGGTGCTAGGCCAGCCTGAGTCCAGAATGAGCCCCGCACCCTGAGGGGAATCGGGCACTTGGCCATTAAGAGAAGCAGGTGGCTCCACTAATGACGGAGAGGTGATGAGGCCCAGGAGGGAGGTTCTTATCCAGGCAGAAGCTCAGTCCAAGAATGAAAGCTGGGACCGGGGGGAGGGACTCTAAGATGAGTGAGGACAAAGTCTCCCGCCAGAGAGCCCTGGGAGAGACTCTGACTAAGCAAAGAGAAGGAAGAAGAAGCTGAGAGTCTGGGTAGAAAGGGGCCTGGGTGAACTGCAGAACAGGTGGAGGAATCATAGAATTATAGACGATTAGGGTTGGAAGAGATCTCAAGAGGTCATCTAGTCCAACCCCCTGCTCAAAGCAGGACCAACACCAGCTAAATCATCCCAACCAGGGCTTTGTCAAGCCGGGCCTTAAAAACCTCTAAGGAAGGAGATTCCACCGCCTCCCTAGGTAACCCATTCCAGTGCTTCACCACCCGCCTAGTGAAATAGTGTTTCCTAAACCTCCCCCACTGCAACTTGAAACCATTACTCCTTGTTCTGAACCAGTACTCACCTTTGTATCATGATACATCTGGTCCCACTGAGAACAGTCTAAGATCCATCCATCCTTTGAACCCCCTTTCAGGTAGTTGAAGAGCAGCTATCAAATCCCTCCTCATATCGTTCTCATTCAGCAGACTCTTGAAACGATTACTCCTTGTTCTGTCATCTGGTACCACTGAGAACAGTCTAGATCCATCCTCTTTGGAACCCCCTTTCAGGTAGTTGAAGGCAGCTATCAAATCCCTCCTCATTCTTCTCTTCAGCAGACTAAACAACCCCAGTTCCTTCAGCCTCTCCTCATAAGTCATGTGCCCCAGACCCCTACTCATTTTTGTTGCCCTCCGCTGGACTCTCTCCAATTTGTCCACATCCTTCCTGTAGTGTGAGGCCTAAAACTGGATGCAATACTCCAGGTGTGGCCTCACCAGTGCTGAATACAGGGGAATAATCACTTCCCACAATCTGCTGGCGATGCTCCTGCTAATGCAGCCCAATATGCCGTTGGCCTGCTTGGCAACAAGGGCACACTGCTGACTTATATCCAGCTTCTCGTCCACTGTAACCCCTAGGTCCTTTTCTGCAGAACTGCTGCCTAGCCACTTGGTCCCTAGTCTGTAACAGTGAATGGGATTCTTCTGTCCTAAATGCAGGACTCTGCCCTTGTTGAACCTCATCAGAATTCTTTTGGTCCAATCCTCCAAATTGTTTAGGTCGCTCTGGACCCTATCCCTACCCCCCAGCGTATCTACCTTTCTCCCCAGCTTCATGTCATCTTCAAAGGATGGAGGAGTGGAGCCAGCTGTTCAGTAGAGGGACCCAGAGTAGAGGGTGAGCCTGAAGGGGAGGCCATGAGATGGTGACCCAACGGGGGGGCTGAGTCAGCAGAAGTCACAGCACCAGAGGCACCGTCTACGGGGCGGCCCTACAGAAGGGACAGAGCTGCCATGCCATGCCTGGCCATGAGGGGGTGGCTAGCGGTGAGTGGACTCATTTACCGTTGGCTAGCAGTTATCTCCCACCCCAGAGTTGGCTGCATTTCAGTGGTGCGGTGCATATGTAGCTCCGGAGTGGTGTGGAGATGGAAGGTTCTATGGGGCGAATTATCAGAGGTGCTGAACTCCCAAACTCCCATTGAAACTGTGGAATCGGGACTGGTTTGAAAATTAGGCTCTAGGTGCCTTTCAAGTGTCATTAACAGAACAGTCCAATGATGGCAGGTTACAGCTCACCAGCCTCAGGGCATAAGATCGCAACGAGTTCAGATCAGGAAGAACTTCTCCACGCTCTGACGGGGCTGCCCTCCTTACTGGTATCTCCCACGCAGCCCTGTCACTACCGAAGACCGAATACCAGACTAGATGGGATCGTGATCGGATCTGGTGTGACAGATCAGATGGGCCAATCATCTGATCCGATATGCTAGAAGACTGGATGGGCTGGGCCAATGATCTGAGGCAGTTTTGCAAGGGGCGGGATATCAGATAGTCTGATCTGGTTTGTCTGGTCTGAGGCCTGGAAACTCGGCTGATATCTAGGGGGTGTCATTCCCGTGTCTTCAGCGGAGCTATGCTGAGATCCGCCAGCGGAGGATTTGGCTCTTGAAGCCTAAATGAGCCTTGCAGTGAGACCCTGTCTCGCGCTGATTTCTCTCTTCAAAACTTCGTATTTATTGCAAAGCTCTGGGAACTGCAGACGGAGCTTTGATAACCAGATCAAAAGGCCGTTCTCTTTCACTTCCGTAAATACCTCTGTGCAGAAACCTTTCGGAACACCCACCAGCAATGCGTCGCCCCAAATCCCAACGGCTACCCCATGGCAGCAGCCCAGGAGGGGAAGGGAGGGACTCATTTTCCTTTTTCCCCCAGCAGTGGAAGCACACCAAACTCACGACAGGCAGCGATGTGTCAGGACATTGGGCGAGGTCCTGTGGTGGTGAGAATAACGACCCCTCACGTGAGGGGGCCGGAATTGTGTATCCATTACAGCAGATCTAGGCCAGGGCTAAAATAACCCCCTCCTGCTTCTGCAGCTGCTGGGGCTCTGATCCTACTGTGGTTGAAATCAGCAGGAGATTTGTCATGGCTTGGCGTTCAGTAGCTCTCGGGCACTGATCCAGAGAGAGGCTGAGCACCCACAGGTCCTGTTGACCGAACGAGGTGCATGGGCAGCTCAGCCCCTCTCTGGATCAGGACTATAAACGATCAGGGATGGGGAGGGTGCAGTCGACTCTCCAGTTCTGTGCAACGGCTAAAAAGTTGTATCTTTGCAAACTACGGCATTTGGTGACACATTCCACCCCGATCTGGGCAGACAGGGATGTGGGTGTGCGGAACCAAAGCAAGAGCTGGCTTGTAGCTGGGCTTGACTTTGTAGCCCAAGCTCCGGAGTTTGGGTGGGAGGTTCTAGACTCAGGCCCAGCTCGAGTGTGATGTGCGAACCGGGAGGGCAAACAAATGGAGAAGCTGCTTTTCCTGAGCTTTGGGAACCTTGAAGACAGGGCCGGTGCAAGGAAGTTTTGCACCCTAGGTGAAAATTCCACCTTGCACCCTTCACTCAGCTAACCCCGCCCCCCCCACGGCAGCTAACTCAGCCTCCCACCCGGGGAGCCCCCCCGCAGCAGCTACAGCTACCCTCCCTACCATGACAGCTAATCTCCTACTCCGCCGTCCTGCCACAGCAACTAAGACTCTCCTCCAACCCCCCGTGGCAGCTAACCTGACTTGGCGAGACTTCCCCCCGCCCCACCATGGCAGNTTCCCCACGGCAGCTAACCCTGCCTGGGGAGACCTCCGCCGTGGAAGCTAACCCCGCCTGGGGAGACTTCCCCTCCCCCACCATGGCAGCTAACCCTGCCTGGGGAGACCTCCCCCCGCGGAAGCTAACCCCACCTGGGGAGACTTCCCCTCCCCCCCCACGGAAGCTAACCCCGCCTGGGGAGACTTCCCCTCCCCCCCCGCGGAAGCTAACCCTGCCTGGGGAGCCCGCCCCAGCTCACGTCGGCTCCGCCTCCCCCACTGAGCACACCGGCGCTGCTCTAATTCTCCTCCCCGCCCAGGTGTGTGGCGCCGATAGGAGGAGACAGAGCTGGGCTGTGTGCTCAGCAGAGGAGGCAGAGTGGAGGTGAGCTGGGGCAGGAGCTGTTCCCCTGTGCGCCCCCCCCATTACTGCGGGCAGCCCTCCCTGTGCACCCCCTGCGCCCCCCCACCCAGCTCACCTCCACTCCACCTCCTCGCCTGAGGGGCCTTCTAGGTGCCCCCAACCACTAGGTGCCCTAGGCGGCTGCCCAGTTTGCCTAAATGGTTGCACCGGCCCTGTTTGAAGATTCAGCCTGACAGCCCTTCGTGCCAGGGCTTTAGGGCAGCAGTGTGGAACCCAAGCCAACCTCCCAGCTGCTGTGAGTGGTTGGCCCTCAAATGAAATCGACAGCCTGGCATCTGCCCCAGCCCTGAACTGCTCCCCCTGCCCCAATTTCCCTAGAGCCAAAAGGAGCTAGAACCTCCAAAGTTTTAAGTTCTGCTCTAAATCCAGATCCCACCATTGTCTATTGGGTCCTAGATTCTTAGGCAGGGAAGGACCAGTCGCTCATCTAGTCTGATCACCTGCATGGCACAGGCCATTACATTTCACCAAATGTCACCTCTTCGTCCAGCCCAGCAGATTGTGCTTGGCTAAAGTGTCTTCCAGAAAGGAACTGGTGGCACGTGAACCCCCACATCAGGGACGCTAGCCCCCCAGCCCTGCCCTGTATACCCAACGTACCCCGCCCCTTCTGCCTCCCATCGCTCACTGGAGCCCCGAGCCCTCCCGCCCCCTGCCATGGCCAGAGAAGCCCTGGCTGAACCGCTCTGAGCACTAGCCCACCCGCCCCAAGCTCCAGGCTGCTGGCACAAGCTGAGCCTCTGCCGGCTTTAGGGGAACAGGGGAGGGAGGGCGGGGCCTTGGGGTGGAGTGTGGGTGGGGCCATGGCCAGGGGTAGGCCTGACCTATTGTATCGGGGCACCACCCATGCAGAAAGGTATCCCGTCTGGATCTGCAGATGCCAAGAGATGAGAATCCACCGCTTCCCTTGGTACCTTGTTCCCATGGCTAATCGCCTGCACTGGTAAAGATTTGTGCCTAATTCAAATGTCTTGCTTTAATGTCCAGCTTTGGTCCTTTGTTCTGCCTGTCTCCGCTAGGCTAAAAAGCCTTTCAATAACCAGATTTTCTTCCCAGCAGGCCCTTCTACACTGACCAGGTCACCTCTCAATCTCCTTTGACTGAATCCTGTTCCTTGCACTTCTTTGGCGGAGTGCGAGGGCCACCTTGGGGAGCAGCCGGCCAGAGGGTGTGTGGCCACCACCCTGCCCCATCCTTATATGGGAAGGTGGCAGGAACCTTGTGCGCGTGGGGAACAGATGCTGCATCTGCCATCCTCAGCACTTTGTGGGCAGACCTCTTGGCCCACTGCTGCTGGATGGGGGCCCTCCTCACTGCATGCCCCCACACCATGGCAGTGGCTTTTAAGGCCACCAAGGAGGCTTGAGTTAGACACAAGAACACCCCCCATTGCAGCGTGGCCCAGATGGCTCTGGGGGAGTTCTGCAGGTGGCCCCTCCGGCACAGCTCTCAGGTCTGATTCAGCTCAGGATGCCCACGATGCAGTCTGGGGGTCCCCAGTAGACACTTGTGTCTCAGGCCTGCTGGAGGGAGACTCTGCAAAGCCAGCTGCCCGATGCACACAGCACTCCCCCTCTTCCCATCCCCCTTCCCAGCTGCCATGTCCTGATGCATCACCCTGTGAGCTGGGAAGCAATGGGGAGGGAGGGGATGTGAATGCCAGTGCTCACCTCCCCCTCCCATAGGCAGCTTGTCCTCATTAGTCCCCAGTCTGGAGGGAGCTCTGTCAGTTTGCTTAACTGCAGAGAAGCCGGGAACGTGTCAGTCACCAAAAGAGACGGCTGGTTAAAAACCAGCCAAACTTTGCATGTTGGCCTGTCGGATCTCCGCAGCACCCCAGCAGCCCATGCCTGCCTGGCAGCTCGCTCCGTGAAGGTCACGCCTCGCTTTGCAAGGGGAATCTCCTGCACCCCATAGGGGCAAGGAACTGCTGAAAAGCCTGCCTGGTTCCCTGCCCTCATCCCAGCCCGACCCTGCATCCATTGTTAGGGGAAGATGCTGCGCAGAATCGGTTGGAAACATTGCCCAGACACAATTTTTTCTGTGAATCTTTTGGCTTTTGTCCACATTTCCCACCCGCCCCCAAACTGACAATTTTTGAGCTTGGCTTTTTGACACAACCTCACAATTACTCAAGGAAAACATTTGGGGTTTTATTGGCCAAAATGGCCTTCTGTCGAAAAGCACTTTTCCATCAGCAAACCGTTTCCGTGGGGGGTTTCCCAGTTGGCTCTAGTCTCAGTTCAGTTAGGATCAAAGTTTCCCTGGTGTTTTTTTCCTAATCCCTTCACTACCATCCTCACAAAGGACCCGATTTGCTTGAAATTTCACCCCCAGGATCTTTGCCGGAGGTTGCTCGCTCCTGGGAAGCATGCGGCTGACCAGGTGAAGTGTTGGGCACAGCGAGGCAAGGCCCAGGATATCGGGACAAAACAGTAACTTAAATCAGACTCAGGGACTGTAATAGGAGGCCAAATAAATTCTTCAGGGCCCTGCAGATGTTAACAGCACTTCCATCCCCGGCCCCCCATGCTTTCCCATGAGCGTAACGCGGGTAACCTGTCATCTATACCACAGCACTGGAGTTCACACAGGACTCAACACCCATTCAACGGACCCCCCACTTGTTAGGGGAACACCTCAGTGACATTTAACATAAGAACATTAGAACGGCCACACTGGGTCAGAGCAAAGGTCCATCTAGCCCAGTATCCTGTCTACCGACAGTGGCCAAAGCCAGGTGCCCCAGAGGGAATGAACAGAACAGGGAATCATCAAGTGACCCATCCCTTGTCGCCCACTCCCAGCTTCTGGCAAACAGAGGCTAGAGACACCCATCCCTGCCCATCCCGGCTAATAGCCACTGATGGACCTATCCTCCGTGAATTTATCTAGTTCTTTTTTGAACCCTGTTATGGTCTTGGCCTTCCCAACATCCTCTGGCAAGGAGTTCCACAGGTTGACTATGCGCCGTGTGAAAAAAAGCCCTGAAAAAATTGAACAGCAAGGATCACAGCTGGGATACAACCCAACCGCTCCCACCACTGAACCTCCAACAAAGCATTGCTACATCAGGTGGCAATCACAGCCTTGCTTCTTTCCTAACTTCCCCAGCAAACTCGGCCCCTTATGTGTCCATCAAGGTCTACTCTTCACTTCTTTGTGGCCTGAAATAAAACAGCCTGGAACGTATCTACAGAGTTAATCTCTCCAGCCCTGGGTCCCTTTTCCTGGCACCACTTGTCGTCCGGTCCCCTCCCCTTCTCCTTGTGGTTTTGCACCCACCAGTTGAGTTGTGTCTCAAGGGAGACTGGAAGCTCTCAGAAAGGGAAGTATGCCCATCTAGTCTGACCTGCAGAATGAGCTTCCTGCACCTCACCCAGGAGTTCTGGCTGAGTCGGAGCATAGCTTTTACAAAGAGACCCCCCGCCCAGTCTTGATTCAAGTCCTGCACTCTTCCAAAAAAATGTCCACCGTGGGGAGGGGGATGATTTGGAGAGCAAGCCCGGCCCATGCTCATTCTGCAGGGATGCCCTGTCCTGCGGGGCTGGGCCTGGCCTCCTGCTCCAGGGGCTGTACCCTGGCACATGGGGTCCCAGCATGGCTCACTCCAATCTGGCCTGGCCACCTCCCATAGTGACAGAGGGGCAGCTGGGGCAAACCAAGTCACAATGCCACTTGGAAAAGGGGGGCCAGGGTCAAACTGCCCCTTTTGCTTCCCGTCCCTTCTGGGGTGGCCCTGAAGGTGATTCAGTTGAGGTGTCTGTGCGGCACCCAGCAGACTGGGGCCTGATCCGGACTTCTAGGTGCTAGCAAACAAGGCCTGGTCTGTTGAAGACTCCCACGGGCTCCAGCACCACCGAGCTGGCCAGTTCTGCACCTGAGCACTGGGGAAGTACTGCTCTGTGGCTTGGTTTGCCTCCCTCTCTAATGGGATAAACCAACATCCTAGCTCTGGGCACCCACCAACCAGGGGAAAATTCAGAGCCAAAGGGTGGATCTCTGTGGACATCTGCAGGCCTTGCGTCCCTTTACCGTTGGTGTTTTCAGTCCAGGACCGCTCGCCATGGCGCAGGCATCCAACAGATGCTGCTTCTGTAACATTTTGCATGGTAGGACTCCTGCTGCCATGAGCCATTCCTCACTTGTGCACTGCTGGGGATGTGCACGGGTCCTTCTCTGGGATTCCAGAGATGGCAGGAAGCCACCGAAGGTGTTTTGAGCAGGATTGGACGTGGCTGCAGCATCAGGTGAAGTAGAGATGTTTGCTGGCATGTGTTGGCTGGGCGGAGAGGAGGGAGGTGGGGGTAGGTCAGGCTGGAAAGGAAGAAGTGGCCATAACTGAGGCACAAGATGGTGAAGGCCTAAAGGAGGTGCCGGAGAGTGAGGGGTGGGGTTTAGTGACCGAATCTGTGGGGTGGACAGAGGAGTTGAAGGGGAGGAGGCTGGAGCTCTGGACAGAGAAATGTGAGGGACGGGAGGCTTTTGGGAGCAGGAATCCAGTTTTTGTTCTGTTGAGTAGGAGGAACACTCAAGAGGAGAAACAAGCCTGTCTCCTGTGACGAGGAAGGATGGTTTCAGAGCTGAAACAGGGCACTCACGAAAGCTGGGCCCGTTTCCCAGCTCGGCTATTGGCTCCCCATGGGATGTTGGGCAGGTCCCATGGAGTAGGCCTACGCTGGAGGTGTACTGCCTGCTCTGGCACTCATCGAGCTAGCGTGCTAACAGCTGCAGAGCCACAGAGGTGCGAGTGGCCGGGGGGACTCACCACCTGAGTGTGCACCTGGCACTCCTGATGGGTCTGGAGCACTCGGGGTGACGAACCACTCGGGGCTGCGGGCTTGTTTTAGCACATTAGCTTGATCCGAGCTAGTGTGGGTACATCTCCTCATGTTTGAACTTACCCCTGTGGCTCAAAGGGGTGATGGCTTAGTGGGGAACATCACTGTCTTCTAACCAGCCAACCTGGGTTTGATTTCCAGCTACACAGCAGCTGGATTTGGGGGAGCCTCTCAGGGTCTGATTTTTGCTTTGGCTGTGGGGGTTCTGGTTCAAATCCTAAACCTGCCTTGGCTTTTTCAAGAAGGATGTTGACAAATTGCAGAGGGGTCAGAGAAGAGCCGTGAGAATAATTAAAGGATTAGAAACCTGTCGCATAGTGATAGACTCAAGGAGCTCAATCTATTTAGCTTAACAAAGGAAGTTTAAGGGGTGACTTGATCAGTCTCTAAGTTCCTACGTGCGGAACAAATATTTGATAATTGGCTCTTCAATCTAGCACAGGTCTAACATGATCCAATAAGTTGCAGCTAGACAAATGCAGGCTGGAAATAAGGGATAGGTTTGTAGCAGGGAAGGTAATTAATCTGTGGAACAATTTATCATAGGGTGAGCAGGGACTGCAAGTCTAACCCTGCCAAAACGCAGGATTTGTTGCATCTTAACCATCCAAGGCAGATGCTATCCAGCCTCCTTTTGAAAACCTCCAGTGAAGGAGCTTCCACAACCTCCCCAGGCGGCTGCTCCATTGTCCTGCTGGTCTCACAGTGAGGGAATTTTTCTTGAGATTTAACTTAAATTGGCTCTGCTGGAGTTTGACCCCACTGCCTTGCCCTGCCCTCTGTGGCAGGAGAGAACAACTTTTCTCCATCTTTTTCATGGCAACTTTCCAGGTATCTGAAGACCACTATCATGTCCCTCCTTAATCTCCTCTTTTCCAAACTAAACATGCCCAGTTCCTTCAACCTTTGATCACATGCCTTGCATTGCATCCCTTGGATCATCTCTGCTGCTCGCCTCTGGGTCCCTTCCAGTTTCTCTCCACCCTTTCTCTACATTGGTGACCAAAACTGGTCACAGTACTCCAGCTGAGGCCTGACCAGTGCCAAGCAGAGGGGTACGATCACTGCCCGTGACTTGCATTTACAGAGGGTTGTGGTGGATTCTCCATCACATGCTACCTTTAATGCAAGACCAGCTCTTTTTCTGCAAGATCTGCTCTCGAATGATTGTGGGGCATGTCTCTGGCCTATGCTATAAAGGTCCGACGAGATGATCACAGTGGCTCCTTCTGGCCTTGGACTCTAAGAAATTTGAACTCTAAAATCATTAGATTGTAAATTCTTTGGGGCAGTGACTATTGCCTATTTTATGTATGTACAGCATGTAGCACCTCAGGATTCTGATCGCCACTGGGCCCTCTAGGAGCTACAAGGAAAAATACATAATTCACCATGCAACTAACAGGTAGGATTGTCCAGTGGCTAAACCACCAGATTAGCTTTCCTGTGACCTGGGTTCCAGCCCTGCCACCAACCAACTCTCTGACTTTGGGCCAGCCCCATCCTGCCCAGTATCAAACGCATCTTTCTTCTCCACCTTGGCCAGTTCCCCCGCTGCCTGGCCGGGGGAACGGTCCCTCCCCAGAGCGCTTGCAGCTGTGCAGGGCTCTGGCAATTCCTGTGTGAGCTGATTAGTGGAGAATGCAGTCTGGCACGCTTCCTGCCACTTTATTTATAGTGCTGAGTTGCTCAATTACTAAATACTTCGACAAATATGTTCGGAATCAAAAATGCAGCCGCATTCACCTACGTGTGAAAAACATTTTGACGTGACATCGTTACTGGCAAACAAGGGCCCTGAGATAATTTAGCATCCTCTTGTTTTTGAATTGTAATCTGCCCAGGTAACTCCCCCACCCCAGTCTATCTGGTTTCCATATTCCCCAGCCTATTGTCTCATCTTATTTAACCCCAAAAGAGCTGCACTCTCGCTCGCTCTCGGGCACTAGGAAAGAAACGGGAGGAAACCTATGATCACCCCAGCTGCCCAGTTTTGATAATACTCTGCACTTCTTGCAGGTCTTTGAAAAGGTTAAAGAATCAGACCCAAACAAGCTGAAATCCCCATTTTGTATATGGGGAAACCGAGGCAGGGAGCAATTAAGGCATCTAAAGAGCCTGAAATCAATGTGAGAGTCAGGCACCTGAATATCATGGTGATTCTGGACGTAAGTGACTTGTCTAAGGTTGTCCAGGGAGTTGGTGGCAGGGCCAGGAATAGGACCCCTGGGTCTCTTGCTTTAGCCATAAAACCAACCTGCCCTTGAGACACTCAGGAAAGGGGACTGCACTGCCTGGACTGCCAATTTCAGCAAGAATTGTGGGGTCCAGGACTCCTGAAGTTCTCTGACTTATCAAGGTCACAGGCAGATTCCAGAAGGGACCAGTAGATCTGGTCTGACCGCCTGTATAACACAATCCATGACCGCCTGTTGTACACTCTTTTGTTCCACCGGATTCGATCGGGTGGGGGCCTGTGCAAATCTAGCCCAGGTGAGTAGTAGCACCCAGTAGATGTTACTGTCCTGGGCACTGTTGGGGTGGGGGGCTCTGTCCATTTCCTAATGGGCTGGTGCCCACATCACCTAACCCCTGGTGACCCGGCCAACCAGGACCAGCACTGATGGGCCAGCCTCAGCAGACAGGCCACAGGTGGGATGGGCCCTGGAGACCAATCTTGCCCTGGAGGCGGCACTTGCCAGCCAGGGTTGAGGGATGGGACAGAGTCACAAAAAGCCACTGGCCAGCGAGAGCTCTGAGGCTGTGGAATAGTCTCCTCAACTGGGGAACTGCAGGGACGTTTCTACCCAGACTGGCCAGAACCCTGGAGAACAGGGCCCCATGCTGCACTGGCCCCGGGGAGCTGGTGTAGATGGGACCCGAATGGTGCTCGGAGGTGAGCCCTACTCTGTGTGCTGGAGGCCAGGGGCGGAAGGAGACGGGGGTGGGGAAGGGGCAGGAGGTGCCAGCTTGCTTTAGGGGCGCACCTCTCTCATCCATGCTGGCCCCCAGGCAGAAATCCAAGGGTGGTGTTCTCCCTTCCGCCCCGTCCAGGGAGGGGGCTGCACTTCCAGGAGCAGCTCGGCCCCCAGCTGGCCCTCTGCCTTGGGGTCACTTTCTCTCTTCGCTCTACTGAGAGACGGGCTGCGAGGCGAGAGCTGCTTGGCACTGAGCCCGCAGCAGTGGCTGGGCGGATTGCTGTGCTGCCAGCCCTGGGGGGGAAGGGGAGAGGAGCCATTTCAGGGGAGAAAGAGGGCAAATTCCCCCAAGGTTCCAGCCAGTCTGTGCCAGAGGGGGACAGATTGTTCCCCAGGCGGCACTGAATTTCCAGCCTTTCTGCTGGGAGGCTAAGAGGGGGCTGGCAAGTACCGTGCCATGGGAATGACCCCCTCAGGGAAGGAGGTGGCCTAGTGCCACGGACCTAGGGGCACCACCTCTCCTCGGCCACTCCAATCATCTCCACTTTCCCCTGGCCGGTTTTCTGGCTTGTGCCTGCCCCAGTCTCGGGCCCCAGTGCTCACTATCCCCGTCGCTCTGGCTGCTGCTCTGCCAGCCCTATCCCTGCCCACCCGGCTCGCAGCGGCGTGAGGCTTATGCCCGTATTGACAAGTCCCCATTCCGAAGCCCTGCCGAGCCCCACAGAGAACCATGCAGCTTCGCAGACGCAGCCTTTGGAAACACCCTGGCGAGAGCCCTCCGGCAGCTGCTCCCTAATCCCTGGCTACAAACCATCCAGCCATCAAGAGGGTGTCACAGACCCCAGCGCCTGGGGGCAGCGGAGCTCCCGACCCCAGGGAGAGGCGGGCGACTGAGGCAGGCCATGAGCGGCTTCCCGCTCCTCTTTCTGCAGAGGTGACTGTCTGGCCCTTGCCTGTGGCTCCCACAAACACATCCCCTGCTTGGCTGGCTACATCCGCCCAGTGGCCACTTGAGGGGGCAGCTTCTTGCTGCCCCAGCCCTTCCCACCCCTAGCCTGCCTTGGTGTGAATGAGGTGCACCTGAGTCTTTACTGAGTGCTGAGAATTGACTCTGACTCAGGATCAGATCCTCCTCCCCAGCTCTCTGGGAGTAGCTAGTGTGGGGGACCAGCCTGGACGAGGTCCCATTTCCCAGCTGGCCAGTCTATCTTAGGTTCTTGGATGGCCTATCTGAGCACCTCCCAATCTTCAGTGTGCTTATCCTCCTAGTAGCCCTGTGAGGCAGGGCAGGGCAATTATGCCCCTTGCACAGATGGGAAACTGAGCCACAGAGCGGCTAAGTGACTTGCCCAGGGGTATCCAGAACGTTTGTTGCAGAGCAGCAAATCGAGCCCAGCTCTCTCAAGTCGTAGGTTAGCATCCTAACCCATAGGCTTTCCTTCCTCAATGGACACACCCAGAGGACAATGCTCGTTTCTCTGCTTTGAATCACCCTTGCTCTGTAAAGCCGGCAGCCTCAATGGATGCGTCTACACTGCATTGTTAACGTGGGTCTGCGGGAGCCCGTCCAAGCCCATGTTTGAGCATCCACACTGCCTTGTAAACCTGGGCTTACAATTGCGGGCCCCGGGTCTCACAGCCGTGCTCATGCGTCCACATTGCACTAGGCTTGAGTCTGTCCACACTTCAAACTGACAGGCTTTGGACCTGAGTCACAGCAGGACTTGGAATCCAACCCACCTCCTGAGCAGGTAGGAAACCGAGGGGGAGAACCGAGGCACAGAGTGGGGAAACCGAGGCACAGAGTGATGAGGTGACTTGCCCAAGGTCACCCAGCAGGCCAGATCTGGGAATGAATCCCAGATCTGCCAAATGGCTGTCTGGTGCTCTAACCACTAGGCAAACTGCTACCCACGTAGACTGATCCAAAGCCCTGAGGCAGTAGAGGAGGGTCATGCAAGCCTCGTTACTAGGGCCCCCAGGAGACAAATCTCAGCTTCCAGTTAAAATTAAGTCTTCAGCCTTTTTCTTGGCGAAGGTAGCCAAGAATCAATGGACAGATGGCCTCCACCCACGTTGAATCTCTAACCCAGCTGCAGCTGGCCCTGTGCAGAGGAACCTGGGCATTGCCAGAGGGCATCAGACCAGGGCATCATCCACTCCCTGTCCTGGCTCTGCTGAGGACACTGGAAAAGCCCCACTGTGGGCGGCTGTAGCAGGGAGAAGGCTCTCCCCAGCCTCCGGCCTGAGGTAAGAGTCACCTTCTGAATTCTGATCCTGGC
Organism: Chelonoidis abingdonii; assembly: GCF_003597395.2. Taxonomy (NCBI): domain Eukaryota; kingdom Metazoa; phylum Chordata; order Testudines; family Testudinidae; genus Chelonoidis; species Chelonoidis abingdonii. The sequence goes on along the minus strand of NC_133771.1, from coordinate 4,461,226 downwards.
TCACGCCATCGTGGGTGTTCTCACAGTGTGTATGAACACCTGATCCTCTTGTGAATCCAGGCCCAGTTCAGTGCCCTGCCCACCGAGCCTGCCGCCTGCCATCCAGCCTGATCCGAAGCCAGCAAAAAGCCCCGGAGGCCCCTAAAATCACTAATCGCGTCTGTAAGTCTGAGCCAAAGTGCTGTGGATCCGGCTTGTTAGCATTCATGGGCATTTACCTCACTAGGGCTGTTGGTCTGTGAGTGTCGAGGCCGGAGCTGGGGAAGGACAGACAATGGCTGGGAGAAGGGAAGGGTTATTACCTCTCTTTTACAGATGAGGAAACTGAGGTACAGAGACTCAGCGGTAGTGAGGGGCCTCACTTCCATTGAACTCAATGGGAGTTAGGAGGCTAAATACCTTTGAGGAGCTGCAACCTAAGTGACTGGCCAGCGCGGGTCTGGCTGCAGCAATCAGGCCAGGAGCTGGCTGCTTAGAGTTTGCACAGGTCTCTCTGGCTCCTTCGCAGCCGGATGCAGAGAGGGAACCAGGCCCCTGGGTTTAAAATATTCTGCAGCCACGCTGGCCAGTTGCCTCCTGGTCTCAGCCTGCCCGCTCTCCTCAGTACCCTGACAGCAAAAACTCGTCAGGCTGCTGGGGATGGGACGCGGCTGCTGTTGGAATGCCCTGAGCCCCCAGCTGGGACCGCGGCAGGGCCTTTAATCTGCAGCCAAGGGCCTGCTTTCCTTCCCGAATTCTTAAGCCTCTTAATAGACTCTGCTCATGCACCCGGGTGCTGTAGCATCGTAAATCCTGAGCCAGAGGCCAACAGGAGAAGCTCAGAAGAGGGAGCAGCTCCCCCCCATCAACTTATTTCTTATAGACGAGGAGTCTAAATTAATCCCCTTCCCCACACCACCTCCCCCTGATGCCCGCATGCCCTGTTTATTTATGGGAAAGAGGCACGTGGGGAGCAGGAAAAGACTACTGCTGAGTTCAGCTGGGCTTGTTAAAGGGCCAGTACTGCTCTGTGCTGGGGCTGGAACTAGAGCCAGCCTGACAGGCTGTTCCTTCTATCTGCAGTTCCTGGCGCGTGGAAAAGTCCCACTAGGGCATCGGTCGGACAGTCAGCCAATGCCAGGTTGTTGCCTGCAGTCGGTTCTCCCCAGGATTGTCTGTTGGGGCACCTCCCATTTCATTTAGGGACTACCATGGCGTGTGGGGGAGTCAGGGCCCTGCACCCCCGGCTTCCTGCGATTCACTGTGACTCTCAGCCAGCCAGTAAAGCAGAAGGTTTATTTGGACGACAGGAACACAGTCCAAAACAGGTCTTGCCGGTACAGACAACAGGACCCCGTCTAATTAGGTCCATCTGGGGGCCCCAGGGAGGCCACAGCCCTGGTGGTCGGGGCTCCCCTCTCCATTTCCAGCCAGCTCCAAACTGAAACTCCCTCCAGCCGACTCACTCAGCCTCCCCCCCCCCCCCCCC